>NW_026973673.1:1360000-1370000 GCF_035594125.1 Scylla paramamosain | reverse complement strand
ACAACAGATTGAAGTCAAAAGTTAATAAAAAAAATAAAGAAAAAATAAATAAAGAAAAGCAATGTTAGTGAATAGACAGTAATGACCTTAAACGTTTATATATTATATACCTCGCACTTGATGGCGTGTGTGCTACGGAGGTAAAGGAAGAAAACATGGAGGCGGATAGAAAAAAAAAAAAGGCAATTCAAGTAAGTGAATGGACTTGGGGGACAGACATTATTGGTGCAACTATTACATGCACTCTGCCTCGGCCTGATGGAGGTCTTAGAAGTGTACGAGAGGACAATTTAGGGAAGAAGAGAAAAGAGGTCATTTTTACCAATTAATGGATAGAGATCACAGGTGTTGATGGTAAACGTGTCACTTGTACGTGTCTTGCATCTCATCGTGGCCATGCAGGTGGGAAAAAAGAAAAAAATAAATAAAGAAGCAAAATAGATAAAAAAAAAAAGATCTATTAATGGTCTTAGATGATCGATCTCAGTAGTACAAATGTTACACACCTATTATTTTCATGGTGTTCGTCACAGAAATTAAGGAAATAATGAGGATGAATAAAAAAAAGTTATTTTTGTTATTAGATGGACAGTATTGATGGACTTAAGATTATAGCCATTATGAGTGTCTCATCTCACCTGGTGTGGGTCGCGAAGGTGAGGAAAGAGGGAGAAAGATTAGAATGAATAAAAAAGTCAATTTGTTGTATAAATGGAGAGGGACGATAGAGTTTAAGAGTCGCTAATAATATAGAACCTTAAGTAATATTACTACTCGCTTTACTAACTAGTATTTAGGATGAGACTAGCTGCTCTTTTCCACTAATGATCATCCCCCCATTTGTTCCCGCACTTAGCAAGCCCGCGCCGCGAAGACTGGGCATTGCCAAAGGGCGGGACAGTAACGTAACGATGGAAGCATTTTCCTTACCCATCCCATCCCACACTGTAGAATGAGAAGTGTTCAGGTAAAAGAGTAAAAGCACTCCCACCATCAGTGTCAGTCTATGAAATGAAAAGTGTTTAATATGTACGAGTAGTTGAAAAGTATTGCCACCTTCCTCTCCCACAAGCTGTTAAGTGAAAAACGCTCATGTAACAGACGAAAGGCACTCCCACTCTACTCTGACCCGCAATATGAAAAATGCCTCAACTATTGGAAAGAGCTCAACCTTCCAAACCTGAATTATAAAAAAATGGTCAGTAAATTTGGAAAGAGCCTCCCCACCCACCCACGCCTGTAAAACGAAGTCATTTTTAGTTGGACTCCTTCATTGGTCTTTCACCGATTTTTGGGCCTTTGGGAGTTGAGTGGTGGCCTGTACGCGCAAAGATAAGAAAAAAATAATAAAATAAAATTATGAACTGAGACGTGCTGATGGTAAAGAAGTCGAGTTTGAACAAGAAAAACAAAATAAAAGCTGTTGTAGGACAGCTTATTTGTTTATTCAAGAAATATTATACGAGTCATAGTGTGCACAAGTTCATTGGTAGTAAACTATTTTCATCTAATTATTTACTGATATTTGTGACCGCTGATGCTACTGCTGCTGCTGATAGCGATGCTGTTGTGGGACAGAAATCCGAGTTCATCTCTCCAAATTAGGAAGCAGCTGAGATGCACGTTTGCGGTTTTGTCCATGAGACATTGTGGCCTCCAGTACGTATTGTTATCGGTGTGTGTGTGTGTGTGTGTGTGTGTGTGTGTGTGTGCACAAGCGAGCATGTGTTAGCTTCGTGGTGCATCTCAGCCTCGGGTCACCTCCAGACAGCAAAAAAAAAAAAAAAAAAAAAAAAAAAACAATCCAGCACACAAGGCAGGCAAGGCGAGTGTGTCGGCTTTGTGTACCTCATCATCACTTGACTCGTACTCCAATTCCCAGTTTCTACAAGTCCAGATTTAAATTTCGGTTTGAGTTCCACGCTATTACATATCGTTGTTTATATATTTGTTTATTCACGTAGGTGTTTATTTTCATAAATGTCAATTTTTCATTCGTATCTCAGTTTTTAATTTGTTTTATTTTTAATTGTAAGAATTATTTATTCTTATAACATATTTATTTACTTTTTTATTTATTTATTCATATTTACAGACATTTATTTACATGTACATTTACAAACATTTACATGGACATTTACAAATATTTACAACGGATAAACATTTACATGTTTATCCGTTATCTCAACGTTTACTTTATAATATTTTCAGAAGTTTCAATTCTCTATTAATTTCTCAACTTTTATCTGGAGCGCTGGTTAGGTCCAACGTGAACAACTCACTAACACCTTGACTCACCGACTCTCGTAGAGGATGTAGCTTTCACCTCAATCGCTATTTATGAATCCCGGATACTATAGAATGCTAAAGTACTGCTGCTGCTGCAGGTGAGAGGGCATCGTCGCTCACTCCACCCACCATGCCACGAAAAAAGCGGTCGAGGAGGAGAAAAAAAAAAAAAAAGACAGATTTATATATTAGAGAGGTAGGCTGCCTTAGAGGGGACGAGATAAGGAGGGATTTATCTTTCCTTTAAATTAAGTGTATTCTGTGAGGCATAATAAAGTCGCAACACCGCAAACTACGTGAGGGTGTAGACGAACCTCCTCCGTCACACGCTGCACGGCTTACTCGTGTGTTTTGTAACGTAACCCTTTAACCCTCTCCCTCCCTCACCTCCTATCTCGATGCCCCTCCCACCTTTCGTCTCTCCTTCCAAGCCTTTTTTCTTTAGAACTCCTTAGCTTCCCATAGAACATCTCCCTCCAGACCTGTCTGTTCTCTAACATCCATTTTTCTCCTCTTCCTTCTTTTCTTTAAAGTTCATAACGAAAGTGTACTTATGTAGAGCATAACTATCATAGCGTGAGCTACCTAGCACTGATTGCTGGAAGTTAGCAGTCGTTGCTGGTACTTTCATCCCATGATGGGCTGTGGATCACTGAGGCCTGTAGCAGTTAGTGAGCATTGTCCATACTTAGTGGCATTGTGGGCCTCACTGTTCCCAGGGATAACTGCATAAAGTGCAGCGCTTCATCACTGCATTACCACGATGGACTGAGCTGAGTCTTGTTTGATTGCTGCCTTCTTGAAATACGAGTGTTCCGGAGAAGGCTATTACATCACCACCCCTGCATAATTCCCCTACATCCTCTACTCTGTCTTACCTTGTTTCATTGTACTATATTGCATTGTATATGAAAATTTGTTTTCTTTCAGGTGGTCAGAAAAGAATAGATTTCAAAAATAATATATACATTCTCCTTTATTTATTTATTTATTTATTTTATATATTTTATTTTATTTTGTGTTTCTGCTTTTCCTTTGTGACAGTTTTGTATAGCGTGTGCTGCTTTCCTAATTGTCTCCAAGCCAACTCGAGCTGAGTTAATGGGTATTGAAGAACCTTCTGCTACATGGTACTGAATTACAATATCCATTAAAAAGAAGCAGTAAATCTTTAACTGATAGCTATCTTCCTCCTCCTCCTCCTCCTCTCTGTTTTACCATGGATATGAGCCAAGTATAAAAGAATATATGTAGCAAAACAAATTAACTTGGGTTGCCTGTGACATTCTTACGCTCGCTAAGCTTCAGATTAAAAAAAACGCCGAGAAGTGGTAGCATTTTAGCACCACTCCCCCACAGCTTGGTTTCACTTTTACTACGGATTGCCGCCTCGCTACGCTCACGCTGACGAGACTGTCCCACTTTCCTCTCACACTCTTCATTGGCTGTTCCTGTCACCATGGTATATCAAAGGTCACTACCAGCTCGGGTAATCTGACGCAAAGAGAGCATGTATGTCTCTGTCGCGTATTCTTGACCCTCTAGTTACGGTCATTCTTATGGTGAGAGTTGCCACCCATTGGTTATTGATGGTTGCTCAAATGAAGATGGTTTCATGTGTGTATTGATGCGTTAATTGACGCTGACCGTAGGTGTTGTTAAGGGTAATGTTGTTTTATTTGCACATGTTGTTTTGTTATTTGTAATAGTAACACGATGTCTGGCGTTTAATGGTTCAATCAGGTGCTTCTGTGACTCTTGAAACGTGTGCATCTCTCTCTCTCTCTCTCTCTCTCTCTCACACACACACACACACACACACACATCCCTCAACTCAGTGATTAAAGGAAACGAGAAGGGGAACACTGTCTTTAACGTTACTTGGAACTTGTATCTATGTTGATGAGGTGGCTAATTGGACGCGGCCTTCGAGGAGGAGTGTGGTTTGTTGGTCATCACCCTATTCTCTACTATCACTTTACGAGTATATTAGCCATTAGGATGAACAACGGGAGTGACATCCTCAGACCTTCACCAGCCTTGTGCGCGGACCTTCTAACACAGACACACACACACAGGCTGTGGTGGCAAGCGGATGTGCCTGGCTGTGCTCGGTTTCCGTGTTGGAACTCTGTTGTTCGTGCTGAAACTTAGCTGGTCTTCACAATGGATACCGAAGTTATTAAAGTCTTGCTTGATTCTCAAGAAAAGACTTTCCATTTCGCCATGGATTTTGTAGTTGACCAGTTCAAGTCAAGAATACGGGAGTCAGAGGTAACCATTCAGGACCTAACTCGAAGCCTGGAGTTTTCTCAGGCCGAAGTCAATGATCTACAAAGTGAAGTAAGAGTTCAGGAAATTCGCAAGTGAAATTTTGAAGTCACAAATTAAGGACCTTGAACAAAGACAGAATTACCAAGAAGATTATAACAGACGAAATAATTTACGCATAAGTGGGATTGAAGAAAAACTTGGTGAAACATGGGAAGAAACAGCCATAGCAGTGTCGAAGCTCATTGAAGAAAAGCTTCAGTTGCCTGCTGTAAAATTAGAACGCGCTCACAGAACCGGACGTGTGTTGCCTTCTCGTTCTCGTGTTGTTGTCGCGAGATTCGAGAAGTTCAGCGATCGAGAAGCAGTGATGCGAAATGCTAGAAAATTGAAAGGTTCTGAAATATATATAGATGAAGACCTTTGCCCTGCATCCCAAGAAATTAGAAAGAGTCAGATACCTCTCATGAAGAAGGCCAGAAAAGAAGGCAAGATTCCTTTCTTCAAACACACCAGGCTAATCATAAAAGATAAGAGTACTAAATATCAACTCCAGGGAAGAAGCTCTCGCAGTGAAGGTGTCTCGACCCGTGAAGCAGTGGGTGACGTCACGGGAGCAATGCACCAGGCGAGTGAAGCAAGTGGTGGTGAATCATCCGTTGGTGCTGAAGGAGGAAATAATTATGCCTCGACTCATGGCGCTGTGGGACACGTCTCGGAAGCAGTGGTCCAGACAAATGAAGCAAATGGTGGTGAATCATCGGTTGGTGGTGAAGGTGGGAGTACTGGTGGTCCCTACTCTGCTCACACTGGATCCTCTGGTGTCGGTGGTGGTAGTGGGTCCTGCCATGGCCGCCCCACACCCTCGGGTACTGGTGGTGGTGATGGGTCTCCAGATGCAGCCCCGACACAGCGACAGCAGCAGACTTCACGTACCAGAAATCGCAGGAAGTAAATAACCTGGTTCCTTCTTATAAGTTGATTGTCTCTGTATAATTACTGGTTATAATGATCTCTAACCAAAGTCTGTGGAGTGAATTGTCTTTCGCTACACTAAATGATGAGATGTTGAGGAATAATATTGTACTCTCTAATAACGTAGATTCACATTATGATTTTTTAAAATTTAGTATTTGATCCATTACTTACTGAAGATGACAAATACAATAATGATATAAATTAATATAATTTTTTTTTTGCAATTTAGACATCCCTAAAACTGAGTATGTATATTTAAGTAATATTTCCTCACCAAGTGCTAACACCTTATCAATTCTTAATCTAAATATTAGGTCTATCCCTGAAAATCTTCAGTATTTTATAATGTTATACATAATATCGCTGTTAAACTTAGCATTATTGGCTTTACAGAAATTCGATTAAATCCTAGTCTTTCTTCACTGTATAATATGCCTGGCTATCATATGTTCGTCAATACGCGAAATGTGCATGGGGGTGGGGTGGCTACTTATGCTGATTCTGAGTGAGAGGCAACATTGATACAAAAATGTACTGTTTCTCATGACTACATGGAAACCTTGTGTATTGAAGTGATAAATTTGCCCAGAAAATGCTTATATATGTGTGTTAATAGACCGCCGAATGGTAATTTTAAAAACTTTTATGATGCAATGAGCAATATTCTTTCTGCAGTATTTGCAGAGAAATATTCAGCTATAAATATTTCCGGAGATTTCAATACTAATCTATTGAACCGAAATGACAATGTTAATGAATTTATAAACTTAATGTTCTCTTTTTCATTGTTCCCTATCATTACAAGGCCAACTAGAGTTACCAATACATCGGCATCTTTAATTGATCATATCTGGACCACTCAGATAAAAATATCGGTAATTATATAATTGACACGGATATAACTGACCATTTTCCTATACTTTCTCAATTTAGAATGGATGATATTAGACAGAAGCTCAAAATCATTAAGAAATGATTTATAACTTCCTTAACCCTTCGTGAATTTACTAAAGAACTTGCTTTAGAAAATTGGAATGATGTAATTAATTCAACATGTCCCAAAGAGTCATTTAATATTTTTTATATCACTTATCTTAAATTATTTGAGAAACATTTTCCCATTAAAGAAGTAAAACCGAATTTAAAGAAAAATATCAGTCCCCATATCACGCCAGCTCTAAAGGTTAGCATAAAAGAAAAAGATAGATTAGAACGACTTGCTAGGAAATGGCCCCTTACCTATCGAGAGAAATATAAAAAATACCGAAATAATTTAACACCAATATTACGAGCAGCAAAAAAAAAACCTATATTACAAACAGCAATTAAGTAATAATCAGGGTGACCCAAAAAAACAATGGAAAGTACTTAACTCATTACTAGGAAAACCAAGTTCTGTCGATACGAGTACTATTGAATTAAATCCTCCTTGTATGGACATTCCGAGTACATTCAATTAACATTTTTTGAAAAATAACAGATATTGATAATGCAAATCTTAATTACAGGAATTATCTTACAAATGCTCCAGAATTTTCATTGTACATGCTGCCCACTGATAAGGATGAAGTCAAACTTACTTTAAATCTTTTTCAAACTAATGCTCCAGGATATGATGATATACCTCCAACATTACTAAACGCCTCTTCTGATTTAATAAGTATTCCCTTGGCTCACACAATTAATTTTTCTCTAACCACAGGGTATTTTCCTGATCAGTTAAAACAAGCAAAGGTAGTGCCAGTATTTAAATCAGATAACAAAACGGATATAAACAATTACCGACCAATTTCTATCCTCCCAGCATTTAGCAAAATATATGAAAAGATAATATGTTATCGGTTAATGTCATATCTTGAAGATAATAACCTTTTAGTTAAACAACAACACGGTTTTAGGAGTCACCATTCAACTGAAACGGCTATTTTACAATTCTTAAGCAATGTTTATAAATGCTTGGAGGAGAAACATTTTGTTATTGGCGTCTTTATTGACTTATCTAAAGCATTTGATACCATTGATCACAATATATTGCTTTACAAATTAAATTACATAGGAATCAGAGGAGTCACACACAGGCTATTTCAGAACTACTTGAATAATAGAAGACAAAGTGTGTACTGTAATAAAAAATATTCAGCAATTAAACAAATAAGTAAAGGTGTACCACAAGGATCTATTTTAGGGCCTATACTTTTTCTAATATACATAAATGATATAATTAATGCTAGTTCTAAAATTGAATTTACTATTTATGCTGATGACACTACCTTATTAATGAAAGATGTGAATGTTGATACATTGCATGAAACTGTAGCTAGTGAGTTAAGTAATATCGATCCTTGTATTAAATCAAATAACTTGAAACTTAATGTTAACAAAACAAATTACACATTATTTCAAAACAGGTCTATAAAGCATGTTTTTCCTACTGTATTGTTAAATGGTGAAAAATTAGCCCAAGTCCATGCTACCAAGTTTCTAGGTGTTAAAGTTGATGAAAATTTAAGCTGGAAAATGCATATTAATGACGTTTGCTTAAAGCTTTCAAAAATAGCTGGTATCTTATATAAAATTCGTCATAATTTAAGTGAGGAAGCTAAGATGAGTATATACTATACTCTTTTTTATCCACATATTACATATTGTGTTTCGTTATGGGCGAGTACTTGGCCTTCATTCTTAAATGAATTATCTATTTCACAAAATAAGTTCCTCCGATGTATTTTCCATACAAAGAAATTTGATTCAACTGATGAAATATACCAATCTAGAAAATTTTTAAAGTGTCTTCAATACATAAAAACTTCACTTTGTTATTGATTTTTAAAACAATTGGTCCTAATTCAATGTTCAAATTTAAAGAACATTCCTGTAATACTAGGAGTAACAATGTAAATTTATCCTTACCTGTATTCAGGACTAAACTATTTAAAAATAGTGTTATAAATTTTGGTCCAGAATTTTTCAATAGTCTCCCTCAGGATATAAAAATCCTGCTTAGAGGAAGTAATTTAATTACATTTAAAAAGGAAATAAAAACTTATCTGTTACATGTACAAACCTAGATACACCATAATTATTTCATGAATTTGGCAGGACAATGTTTTCATTGTAATTGTCATGATGGTTGAGCTCCTGTTGTATTCTGACTTACATTGTGTGTTTTGTCAAGTTTACCCATTTACTTTGATTTTGATATTGTACTCATTACTATTATACTACATTACATTGCATTAGCAAGGTCTTCTTATGCTTGTTCACCTTGCCACAATTTGTTATTTAATCTATCCTAAAATCTGTCTGTCTTAGGAGTTACGACTCCACAGACTGTGCCAAGCAATGTGTTTGTTATGTGTTCACATATTTGTAAACGTAAATAATGGCAATATATTTACTTTACTTTACTTACTTTACTTTACCATAAGATAACATACACAAAAATACAGGCACAGTTTTGAGAAATATCTCACACAGGTCAATTCCTCCTAATGACAATGACCACGTAACACTCGTTACACTCCACAAGTGTTCAACATCCCGGACGGGCCCCCATATTCAGGAAAAGAAGATGAGGTTTAGTAGAGGAGAGTTGGTGTTCTACAGATTGAAAATTAGATCTAAGACCACGAATGTTGCAGAAGTCAATGAAGAAAAAGTTGAGGAGGGTCGGTGCCAGAAGAGGAGTCCGACCTGGGGACATCTGTCGTCCCCTTCCCAGGTGGAGACTCCGAGGCCGGTATAGGAGTCGCCATGATCATTTTTGATTTTGAGTGAAGGGTGTGTGTGTAATTAGGTGCTTGTAGTTTTGTGTTGAGGAAGAGAGTTGTCTTTAGAGGGCAGGCTGTGACTGTCACCTTGTGTTGTGAGACACAAAGGGAAACGTTCAGTGAGGTCACAGCTGGCTTTAATGATAAGTTCACAGCACCCCCTCATCCAGTGCTGCACACCTCACTGGGAGTAATTATCGTTTCGGCAGGCGCCTACTGTCTCCTGTGCCTCCTGTGTCTCAAGCCTTCATACATCACGTGAGTACACAGGCAGTCTCTATGCAGTGACTCAATATGTCCTGCTGTGATTATTTAACCCTTTCACTGTGATAAGCAGCGACTCACAATATTAAAAAAAAAATATATATATATAGGTATCGGTAAGAGAGAAGGGGATGCAAAACTAAATATTATACAATTTGTATCAAGTGCAATGTTTGGAGGTGGTGGCTGTACAACGAGAAAAATGTTCTCAGAGTGAATGGTGGTTAAGGAAAGATGTGGTAAATAACAATGAAAGGGTTAAGTGGTACGGAAGGTACAGTTGGGGAGCTATGAGACAAACACCTGGGCCAGCAGCGGGGCGGTGGTGTGGTCTCTGCATACGGTGACAGGTGTCGCTAGGTGGCTGGGGCGAGCCGAACGCTTTGCCGCTTCTATGCAAGCCTGGAAATGTAGTTTTTAGATGATCC
>NW_026973673.1:1307500-1350000 GCF_035594125.1 Scylla paramamosain | reverse complement strand
AGAACACCTAACTTCATAGAAGCTGTTTTAGCTAGAGATGAGATGTGAAATTTCCAGTTGAGATTATAAGTAAAGGACAGACCAAAGATGTTCAGTGTAGAAGAGGGGGACAGTTGAGTGTCATTGAAGAAGAGGGGATAGTTGTCTGGAAGGTTGTGTCCGAGTTGATAGATGGAGGAATTGAGTTTTTGAGGCATTGAACAATACCAAATTTGCTCTGCCTCAATCAGAAATTTTAGAAAGATCAGAAGGCAAGCGTTCTGCGGCTTCCCTGCGTGAAATGTTTACCTCCTGAAGTGTTGGACGTCTATGAAAAGACATGGAAAAGTGCAGGGTGGTATCATCAGCGTAGGAGTGGATAGGACAAGAAGTTTGGTTTAGAAGATCAATAATGAATAATAAGAAGAGAGTGGATGACAGGACAGGACCCTGAGGAACACCACTGTTAATAGATTTAGGAGAAGAACAGTGACCATCTACCACAGCAGCAATAGAACGGTCAGAAAGGAAACTTGAGATGAAGTTACAGAGAGGAGAGAAGCCGTAGGAAGGTAGTTTGGAAATCAAAGCTTTGTGCCAGACTCTATCAAAAGCTTTTGATATGTCCAAGGCAACAACAAAAGTTTCACCAAAATCTCTAAAAGAGGATGACCAAGACTCAGTAAGGAAAGCCAGATCAACAGTAGAGCGGCCTTGACGGAACCCATGCTTGCGATCAAATAGAAGGTTGTGAAGTAATAGATGTTTAAGGATCTTCCTGTTGAGGATAGATTCAAAAACTTTAGATAGGCAGGAAATTAAAGCAATAGGACGGTAGTTTGAGGGATTAGAACGGTCACCCTCTTTAGGAACAGGTTGAATGTAGGCAAACTTCCAGCAAGAAGGAAAGGTAAATGTTGACAGACAGAGCTGAAAGAGTTTGACTAGGCAAGGTGCAAGCACGGAGGTACAGTTTCGGAGAACAATAGGAGGGACCCCATCAGGTCCATAAGGCTTCCGAGGGTTTAGGCCAGCGAGGGCATGGAAAACATCATTGCGAAGAATTTTAATAAGTGGCATGAAGTAGTCAGAGGGTGGAGGAGAGGGAGGAACAAGCCCAAGCAAAGAGTTCAGCTTTAAAAATAAATGTGATAGCAGTGGTGCCATCTGGTTGAAACAGAGGAGGGAAAGAAGAAGAAGCAAAGTCATTGGAGATATTTTTGGCTAGATGCCAGAAGTCATGAGGGGAGTTAGATCTTTAAAGGTTTTGACATTTTCTGTTAATGAAGGAGTTTTTGGGTAGTTGGAGAACAGACTTGGCATGGTTCCGGGCAGAAATAGAAAGTGCATGAGATTCTGGTGATGGGAGGCTTAAGTACCTTTTGTGGGCCACCTCTCTATCATGTATAGCACGAGAACAAGCTGTGTTTAGGTTTAGAAGGTTTAGGACGAGAAAATGAGTGAGGAATGTACGCCTCCATGCCAGACACTATCACCTCTGTTATGCGCTCAGCACACAAAGACGGGTCTCTGACCCGTCTTTGAAACCAAACACTTTTCTTCAGTTGTCATAAATATCTGGAATTGTCTTCCACCAAGCTCAGGTACTGTTGACTCATTTAAAACCCGGCTTGACAAATGTGTAGACACTAATTCCCGGTTGTCATTGTTCATGTGTGAATAACAAACACGTTCACTCCGCATTACCTGTCACCTGATGAGTGTATATATTTCACTAAGGAAGAGAAGTAATTACTATTTAACAACGATTATATATGAGTCAGAATAGAGAGACGTTAGTGATGGCTTGCTCCTCGGCGAATTTCTGCTCACCCCGTCACAGTAAGGATAAAAGGAATGGAGTCCTTGCAGAGCAACTCACCCATCACTATAGTCTACTTAAAATGTGCCCCAGAAAATCATGATTTAAGGTAGAGGAAGTGCCTCATCAGATGTCACAAATAACAGGATTGCCTGTACAGTGTATTTGCTAAAAGTAGTCATCATTTCTTTCTTAGTTTCTTCTCAAATTCCATTTTTTTTTTTCTATACAACATGGTACCATGTCCTTTTTTTCCGGCCAGGTTTGGATGGAAGAGAGGGGGACTGGAGGGCAGGAGGAGCTTTCTTCTGTGTTATCCTGTCTCTCCCTCTAATAGAGTAAAATAGTTACCCAAACAGACTTCTAAGAACCTCATGGTCTGTTGCTATTTGGTCTTCTTTTGTATTCCTTTAGTTCCTCTTTCTGCGCTATCATGTTTTCTCTCCCACTAGTTAGCGTAGATTGGTCACCCAAACAGCCCAGTAAAGAACTCAGAGTATGTTGCTGTTTGGATTTTCTTTCCAGCGTTCCAGGAGGCGGCTAAAGACCCAAGGAATGTTCGCCGCTGTCAAGTTCTCTGATCTCACCTGCTGGTGTGTGCACTCCATGACATACTCCCACAAGTCCACAAAAATTACTTAATTATCGCTGTGAGAATGAATGTTCACCCTCTCTGCCTGACTGACCCTGGCAACTGTTCCGGCAACTGACTGACTCTGGCAACAGACCACCAAACTGACTGACTAAGTAAGAGCAACTCCAACTGTACCGACCACCAACCTAACTGATTCTGGGGAGCAGGGGAGGTGTGAGTGTGCTGTACCTCCTACTCTCCCCACTTTGACCCTGACTACAGACCTGACTGATCCTGATCCCTACCCCCCAGTCTGACTCTGACCACCAGCCTGACTGACCCTGGCAACTGATCCTGGCAAAGTGAGTGTGCAGCACTTCCCTGCCACCAACCTGACGGACTCTGGCAACTCCAAAAACAATTAATCTGACAACTTCAGTCTGACTCCGGGGAGGAGAGGAGGTGAGTGTGCAGCACCTCCCTACTCCCCAATCTGACTGACCACCAGCCTGACTGGCAACAGACCACCAAACTGATTGACCCATGGGAGGTGAGTGTGCAGCACCTTCCTACCCTTCCCAGTCTCCCAGCTTGACTCTGACCACCAGCCTGACTCATCCTGGCAACAGTTATAGGGGTAGCAAGGTAGCCGGAGCCTGATTGACTGATGCCTCTCTTGAAAGCGCCAGGCACAAAATAGAGAACACAGTAAGAACACACCTACCTGTGTTCATGAATAAGCCAGGAGTACGTTGGTAGGGTACTGTCTATAGAAATACTGTATATTGTGTTGTGATGTGTGATCCAACAGCGCGCTTTAGTGTGGCCCGCGTGCACTCATTGATTAATTTTATAATATGAAAAAAATAACACTTAAATGACATTCAACTATGGTGAAGTGTGATGACTAATAACGATTAGCTTGTCATGACATTGCTGCTAGAATAACATAATGCCTGCACGGCGAAAGTCCTTCCCCATAGTTATGATGTAGGGACGTGGGTATATGGTGCACGTCATGAACACGGCCACTTCTTTGTGCCAAGAACGTTTTCATAATGTCTTGTTAGTAGTTTTGCATTCACTCCTCAACCCACCAATCTCAGCTAGTGTACAGTGGATTGGGGTCAGGTTTCAGATGAGACGTCGGGAGCTGTATGGCCTTAGGCCTAGTTGCCTAGCATACACCGTTAAGCGGAAAGCATCCTACACAACATAAATAAGGACATCTACATAAAGCAATCCGTGGTTCTGTGGGCTGAGTCATTCTCGTGCTGCAGGGTGGACAGGTGTAATGGTGTGTTGTGTTGCTGCTGTTGTTGTTCGTGTGGTGGTGGTGGTGGTGGTGCAGCACAGGGGAGGGTTCCAGGAGGCGGCTAAACACCTAAGGAATGCACGCCGTTGTCAGGCTCTCTGATCTCACCTGCTGGTGTGTGCACTCCATGACATACTCCCACAAGTCCACAACAATTACTTAATTATCGCTGTGAGAATGAATGTTCACGTTCGAATCAGCAGCAGTTTTTCGTATTAAACTTTTGGTGTTGCATGAACACTGGAAGGGAAATCATATATTCAAATATATCTCCTTTACCGTAGCGCGAGTGTAGTGGATAGAGTGACAGTCTTGGGAACCCAGGGTGTGGTCGAATCCCATACAAAATATTATAAATAAATAATGTGATAAAAAAGTCATTCACATTATAACTCTTTGATACATATTAGCGTGAAGATAAGATGGGGAAACAGACCAACTTTACAAACTTTATTTAAGATTGGCGTGAGGGAAGTGAGGGGCGGGTAGTTCGAACCCCCCTCTCTCAGAACTTACAAAAAAACTTCAAAGATCATCCTTCTATCGCCATGTGTGCCTCAGACACACAAGTACGGTGATGGAGCTGCCCACGGGGAGGAGGGGAGGTGAGTGCACAGCACCTCCCTACCCTCCCCAGGGGAGGAAGGCACCGCTTTACCACCCCCGGGAGATCAAGGGAGGTGAGTGCACATCACTTCTTCTCTCTCCCCTGGTAAGTCTGCGGACTACCGGACAAAAGGGAATAAAAAAAAAAAAAAACGAAGTTATAATTTACACCACGTGTGCCTCAAACACACAGGTACGGTGATGGAGCTACCATCACCGTACCCTGGGGAGGGTAGGAAGGCAGGTGAGTGCACAGCACCTCTTTACCACCCACGGGAGAGCATCACCATGTGTACCTGAAACACGCAGGTATGGTAATGGGGCTGCCCCAGGGAAAAGGGGAGGTGAGTGCGCATCACCTCCCTACCCTCCCCAGGGAAGGAAGGGAGGTGAGTGCATAGCACCTCCTTACCATCCCCGGGAGAGCAAGGGAGGTGAGTGCACACCACTTCCCTTCTCTCCCCACCTAACCCTGACAAGTCTACGGACTAACAGACAAAAAAAGAATAAAAGAATAAATAAATAAGTAAAATAAAGATGAAAAAAACAATAAAAATAAAAAATAAATAAATAAAAAGATATGGCAAGAGATTAAAAAGGTTTAGGACTCACCATCTTACCACCCTCGGGAGAGCAAAGGAGGTGAGTGCGCAGTACATACCTTCTCTCCCCACCTAACCCTGGCAAGTCTACGGACTACCAGGCAAATAAGAGAAAAAAAAAAAAAAGTGATACGAACTTACGAAAGACTTCAAAGACCATCCACTCTATCACCACGTGTGCCTGAAACACACAGGTGAGGAAGGCAGGTGAGTGCACAGCACCACCTAACCACTCCCGGGAGAGCAAGGGAGGTATTAAAAAAAAAAAAAAAAAGGTATTAACAGCAAAATCAATGTCAAATCAAAATGAGTGTAGACTTCCGTTAGTGGTTTGTACTCGGTGGTGCCGCCGTGGGCCAGTCTGCGGCGAGTAAAGGAGAATGAGAAATTGTTTTTAATCTGTAATCTAATGACACCATCATAATCATATTTGCCGCGTTTTTCATGAACCTGCTAAGTGCATGTGTTTCCTCCACACCGATCATCACACCGATTACCGATCATGGGACACAAAGTTATGGTGAGAGAACGGTGAAATTTGAGATCTTTATTGCTCTTACGTTTCGAAAGTAAGTCTTCCTCAAAGATACTCTCTGAGGAGGACTCACAGTCGAAACTTAAAAGAAACAAAGATCCCCTGCTTCATCTTGTGTTTCCTCACCACGACAATCCAATCCTTTGTCTGATCTACACAACATAAGTGTGTCATGTTACTCTACCTTCGTCCACGTCTGTCCCATCGTCACCATAATCCGCTGGGTCGTCGTAAGCATGTGGAACTCATGCAAGGGAGTGATAATAAGTCTGAATGTAATCTGAAATATACAGAGGCACGTCCTCTTTTTTGCTCAGACGCATCGTAGGGGCAGCAGGGCACGCCTGAGAGGAGGGCCGGGAACTGCATGGGAATGGTGACATGAGAGTACTGACGGTCTCTTCCTTGTGTCACTGGTGCATCAAAAATTAAAAGCTAGAGGAAAATTATAATCTGATGAAATAACAAATGTAAATAGACAGATAGATAATATTCAGTAATGTGATAGCATAGATAAATAAATCAATAGAAAACGGTCAAAAGAATGAGAAAAACAAATATATTATAATCATAAATCATCATCATAGATAAATAAAGTATATTGTAATCATTGTGTTTCTCATGGTCAGTAAACAGAAGTCGTCTGATCTGCTTAGAATGCTTGGGTCATTACTGTGCCCTGTAAGAAGTTTCTCTGCAGGTCACTGGTTTTTGTTTCGTGTTCTTGAAGATTTCTCTGCCTGGTCAGTTTGATGTACTTCTTCATTACTAAATACAGAAATGTTTGGCTGAAAGTAAACTATTAGTAATCTGTCATACTAGGTTACTGACTTGCACCCCCCTGGAGTGGAAGAAGATCCTCGTGCACCTTGCGGCTCCCTTTGGTCTGCTTTGGCTGCTTCTAAGCCTCTGCAAACTTGCGGGCCTGCAGCCTGCCCCGCTGGGCAAACTCGGTCCGGGTGTGGCCGCCCGTTCCTCCTCCTTGCTGTACACCTTCCTGGTGTCCGAGAATTTTACACCATACATTGTCATTTTTAGATTCTGCTCTGAGGTTTTGTTTTGGTTTTGAAATTTATAATCTTAGAAAAGTACCTGATTTCCAGTGTGTGCGATTCCTGGAGAAGTGAGATGAGACTTTAGAGGCGTGAGGGATGGGGAAAGAGTGGCGACGGCCGCGAGAAGGGATGAGGGAAGTGATCTGTGGTGATAGGTGATGATGGGTGTTGCTTGGGGCGTGTGAAGTGTTGCTGGTTAGTGTTTGAAAAGTATGCTTGAAATCCTTTGCTATATAAGGAATTGATTAGGAGGTACGGGTGATGGCTGATGGCGATAGGTGCAGGATCGTCAGAATTATGATGTTTTGCAAATGGGAAGTCTCATAGCATGGTGAATATAACGGTGCACCTCCCTTTGCATTTAACAGAACACTTCGTAGAGAAAAAATAATAATGAAGTTTCACTCAAACTACATAGATTTGTATGCTCTAATACCGAATGGAAGGAAAAGTATCCCTGATCCACACATTCTTATTCTTTCCAAATCAAGCCAAATGGTGTAGTGCTTTGATAACACTGAGCCACCGGCGTTCACGTGACATGTGTGGGAGGTTGCACGATTATTAACCCTTTCCTTCCGGCGCTTAAACTATTTTCCCGTTTGCTATGACGGCTAAAAATGGTAAACCTAGAAATTGTCAGAAAACTGTTTGAATACTAATAATTATTTTCTCTTTGTTATTCTGAACTCAATGATGTACTTTGTAGCTCCATGTGACCTCTCAAAGTTCAGTTTATGCCTTATCAAGGATTCCTCCTCCTCCCGCTGTGTGATCCGTCTTCCAGAAACACCCCGGAGAGCGATGACACCGCGCGCACACTCTCTTTCTCTCTCTCTCTCTCTCTCTCTCTCTCTCTCTCTCTCTCTCTCTCTCTCTCTCTCTCTCTCTCTCTCTCATCTTGGAGGGGAAATTATACACTTCCAATGAGAGAGAGAGAGAGAGAGAGAGAGAGAGAGAGAGAGAGAGAGGGAGAGAGAGAGAGAGATTTCATCCCTTTTCATATCAAGTTTCAGGCAAATAACATTCTCTCTCTCTCTCTCTTTCTCTCTCTCTCTCTCTCTCTCTCTCTCTCTCTCTCTCTCTCTCTCTCTCTCTCTCTCTCTCTCTCTCACAAGTTACTTTCTACCATTTTATTATAAAATCGAAGATAATGTTGTGTCCTGCTCCATGGTGAGTTATGATCTGAGATCCTTCGCTCTTATCAGGATGTCTTCGCACTTATCATGGTGCTTTCCACCCGGCGGGTCGTTGGGATTGCCAAGTGTCGCCCGGAGAAAGGGAAAATAGCTTAGTTACCGCTAAATTTCCAGAGCTAGTGACAATACTACATGTGGAAACATGCCAGACACTTCCACTCACCATCTGACTCGAGAAACCGCGCTTGGACCTCAAAATTGAGGCGCGAAAATTCTTGATTACGGGTATGATCGCCGTCGCTACGGACGCATTGATGCAATCGTGTATATATATATATATATATATATATATAT
Source organism: Scylla paramamosain (assembly GCF_035594125.1). Lineage (NCBI taxonomy): Eukaryota > Metazoa > Arthropoda > Malacostraca > Decapoda > Portunidae > Scylla > Scylla paramamosain. Next base: position 1,342,019 of record NW_026973673.1, on the reverse strand, counting down.
ATATATATATATATATATATATATATATATATATATATATATATATATATATATACGATTGCCGGAAGGAAAGGGTTAAGGAACTCGTTAATTAAAAAAAAAAATGGTGTTCCTGTCCATCCCATGATGATACATTTATTCCTGCCTATTTTCTTGCTACGTAACTCCCTGCCTTTATCACTCTTCATTTACGCAAGTCTGTAATTTCATTGCTAAAAGAATGAGTGAAAAAATACATGTTATGAGCTAAGGATGAAAGAAGTGATGTAAGTATTGGCAGCAAAATCAATGTGAAAGAAAAGCAGAGTGTAAACTTCCGTTACTAGTTTGTAGTCTGTAGTAAGTGTGCCTGTCACTTGCTGCCGCCTTTGGTCAGTCAGCGGCGAGAAAAGTAGAATGCGAAATGCTCTTAGAAATTATTCGGTGTTTTGCTTATCTTGCTTTTATTCTGTAATCTAATCACACCATCATAGTCAGAAGTTTTCTTTCGAGTGAACCGCAAACGCAGCAAGGCGTCCGTCACTATCTTGGGCAAATCAAAGTTCATTGCCTTGAGGATGATATTGTGTATGGAGTATATAATCAGTTGAGTAATTGCATCGTAATTTAGTAAGATGATGCTTGGATACAATGTTATGTTCTTTCATAGGGGAATAATTTCAGTCCTCATATGATCATTCTTTGCTACAACTTCAGAAAGAAGATACATCCTTTCACCAATACTGAATACATATCACAGAAGTTGATGTTTTTAACATTATCAACATTATCATGGCACAAATATCATTAAACTGGTATTGTGTGTAAAGATATATGCCCTCACAGCACACACACGGAAGCGGGTATTCTCATATTCTAGACAATTATTTTATTTGATGTGACGATGTACCGGTGTGTTGCGTTTTGTCGTTGTGGTGGTGACTTGAGAGGTAGTCACTTGGTGGCAACGGATGATGATGGTGATGTGGTGCTGGTGCTAAAGTGATGTTGGTATAGTTGTATTCATGTTATGATATTACGTTACTATGGAAATAACAAGTAAATGTTATGGTGTTCTGGTGTTGATGATGTGTGTGATGGTGTAGTGTGGTGGTGGCAATGCAGCGGTTGTGTTGGTGGTGTTCTTGACATGGGGAGGGTGGTGCCTCTATATTGTGGATGTGATTATGATTTTCTCATGCAAGGACTCACTGTATTGGTGTTGCATCCTGAGAGAGAAGAAGTGGAAGGAATTTTAAACATCCTGGATGCCACACTTTAATTTTTCACATCTCACTGACAAATTCTATTCCTCGAAGTTCAACCGAATGGCGCCTCTCTAAGCACGCCATTGTCTTCAGCACAGCATGGGATGGCGTGAAATAAAAATTACGTCACGACAATGGCTATTTGTTTTTTTACGTGGCTTAAATAATTTCTTTAGTGCTTAAGAACTGTTCGTGTATAGATAAAAAACAAGTCTCGATAACGTAATTTATAAACAGAATATAATTAATACATAAACAAATAAGGGACGGGAAAATGTAATAATCTTGGCTGATGAAAGTCGCTTCGGATGGCAAGATAATGCGAGGTTTTAAAAATCTGCTGAACATTGTACTGATGATTGGCAAGTAGTTCCAGCAATGGGAGGGAAAAAAGACGCTGATCAGAAATGAGTTTAAAATTGATATCTTGAAAACATTTGCTGATACAAAATCCAGTGCGACCAGAAAGAAAATATGAGGAAGAGTTGAATCTCGTGTGGCTCATCTCTCCGAGTGCTGAAAGAAATAAGAACAACACTAAACTAAATTGGCCATCTTTTATTCTCTCTCTCTCTCTCTCTCTCTCTCTCTCTCTCTCTCTCTCTCTCTCTCTCTCTCTCTCTCTCTCTCTCTCTCTCTCACTGGACCCAATAAAACGCAATAAAATATACAATATTCAATGTATATTTCAGATTATTAGTTGTCAGAATATAACAGGACAAATTTTAAGACTTCTTTACTTTTTTTTTTTACATATGTAGAAATCTAAGACGTCTACTACATATGGTAATAAATCACATTAAAAGAGATGGTGAAATCGTTTAAAGAATAACACGTGATCTTTTTTTCTGTTTTTCAAAGGTTTATTATTGTTGACATGAAGCTTTTGAAATCACGAATTTTCAAGTTAATTTATCGGAAAAAAATAAAAATAAAAATAAAAATAAACTGAGAAAATTCTTGTCGAGCATCGTCTCCTGTTATGCTATAAAATCTTTCGTAACACTAGACTCAAAAGGATATTAAAAGATAATTATTTGCGATATAATAAGATGATGAAAGTGCTCAGCTTTTATAAAATGAGGTCTTAGTTGTGGCATTTACATCTGCGCTATATTCCTCTGTAATGCTTTGTAATACCAAATTAAAAGGATAAGTATTTTCACTTCCCTCATAAAAGAATGGAAGAAGCTCCAGGCCATAATAGTGCAGCGCATCAGGATCATAATATCAGGAAATAAGGGCCTTACTGATTCAAGGATTTGGTGTAGGCTTTCCCTGACCACTGGCAGTGCTGTGTTTGAGGGCACACCCCTAGAATGGGCCATTTGTTGTTATATTTCACTGTCCCTTACAGAACAATAAGCACGTAAAGGGAACGCTGCGTTATGGCACGAGTAACGCCCTGCCCAGTCACCATTGCAGAAGGAGTCAGGAAGTGCAGTATGCCAGAAGGGGATGGTGAATGTTAAAATGTTTTAATGCCTTTTCATTGCTACGTCTTAACCTTTCAAACTGAGGCCTGTGTAGGTTCATGGTGTTGCATTGCTCAATAAATCTGCTTGCCCATTACTCTCAAACGATTCAGCGTCTTATTTCAAATACATTAACTGACCCTCGGGAAAGTTTAAAGGGATTTCAAGGGTGGTCATGATTCTGGTGGTAGTTTAACAAGGCTTCTGCGCCACGAATGAGAACAAATAACCATGGAAACCCGACGAGTAATGTGTGTTGTTGAAAATTTTCCTTACGAAAGTCCGCAACGTTTCAAAATACGGCAGTTTTATAATAACGCGGATATTAATGAACTACTGGGAAAAGAGTATGTAATGACAGTGGTTTGTAAAAGTCTATTTTTTTTCAGAATCTTGATGCAGTATTTGTTAATTCAGGTGCCAGTATTAGTACTGTACACAGATGGAAAGGAAATGACAAGAAAATGGCTCAGAGCAGGAAAATTAGATCACACGACTATTAGATGTCTATGCCTTTTGATTACGAGCATATCGCAGGAACACATTATGATTCTGAGCTTGAAACATTACAAAACTTTACTGCTGTATAACTTGAATGGTAGTTTCCCTAAAGCAGTGATTGCAGGGAATATTCACGGCCTTACTTATAAGCCCGATAAAAAGTAAATAGAGACAAGACAGTATGTGCTTAACGCAACTCCTGCATCATACGAGGTAAAACACACACACACACACACACACACACACACACACACACACACACACACACACACACGTGCTATTATAACGTCACTATCTAAAGGATTTATGCGCCGCTCAGTGAGGTGCCGCGTTAAAGCCTCCCAAACAACACATTATTTCCTCTGTTTGCTTACACGAGCAACTAACTCAGTGCCAGTGTTGAGCAAGAGTTACGGGGGTTCTCCGCCACTATGTCACGCTGCTCCGCCTCCACATTTTTAGTCTGGCTCTGCATCAACACTTTGACGGCTTTTTGTTTTGCAAGTGTTAGGGTCCAACCAAGGTCCATGTAGACTGGTCAATTAGCCGAGCGGGCCCAGCGCGGGGGAGCAAGGGTGATGACGTCATCCACGCCACAACACCCCGCCACTCACAGTACTGACCACCCTTGGAGCCTGCTATCTCTTCCCCTCCCCCCCTTTTTTTTTTAACAGCATTACATATTACCTAGATGCATTACTAATTGGATGAATAAATGGAATATTAAAGGGTCTATTGTAAGCACAAATATATTCATAATAATTATGGCAAACAGTAGTCATAATACAAAGAAAAATTAAGTTCACACCATTCATAATGTTAGCATAAATATTCACTATTTGTTATTGAATATAAACCACTTAATCGTAACCTAAACAACAAAGGCAAACAGGTAATATAGTCCTGGTGAAAAAATAAACTACATGTCATTCATGTGGTCAGTTTCATTAGCTTTCTGTTTTGACCTTTGCATGACTTATGTTTTTTTCTTATTTGTCTTAATGTTATTATTTAGATTCCTAATTCTAAAGTACACAGATATTTTGGCAAAAAATGATATGACATGATGAGGTACACCAAGTCCAACATTTTGTAATTCACGAACAAGTGTTTTGAAGCACTCTTTTCCTTCCTTGAGACTGTCACCGTGTATTACTTGAAATGTTTCTCTCATAGTTGTTAACTGGGAAAAGGTGTCAGCAGGAGCATGCAATCCACCTGTGTTTACTTCATCAATCCATGTTTTAGCCATGGCAGTAGGCCTACAGTCACTTGCTTTGTGGCCTAAGTGAGGATATTTTGTGTTAAATTTTTTAACAATATAACCACCAATGTATTTGAGAGATTCTTCTTCTATAACTACGTGGATTGCTTTCTGTGGATTAGAAACTGAGATTACACAGTCTCTTAGGTTTTCATCAATGTTATCATACTCATAATTTACATCAGGCCCAACATCCAAATCTTTGAAGCAGAGACTAGTAATGTACAGTTCTGATGCCAACTGCCTCTCATCAAAACATGAAACTTCATTTTCCCTTTTCTCAAATTTAGTTTTATTTGTCAAACAGTCAAAATTTGCTGCAGTTGTATTTGGTTTCTGAGCAAGAAGTGTAACGTCTTTTCCTAGGAGTAAGTGTTTGGTCGTATGTTCCTCGCATTTGCTGTATGTACCCAAATAAATGTTCCAGGCTGTCTTGATTTAGATTTCTAGTTAAAATATACCCAAGGTCGAAAGACTTTTGCAGCATTCTGTACAGTCCTGTTATTGACTGAGATGATAGTATCACTCCCTTCTGAAATTTATAGAGGCCTTTTGACACTGGGTTTTTTAATCTCATTGATGTTATTACCTCAGTTATCCCGTTTAAAACACTAACCTGATGATCAAAGTTCATTCCAAATGCATTAAGTGATTGTTTTTCACCAAACTTATGTGAGGAATTCAGCACATCAAACCATTCATCAACAAGACCTATGAAGTCACCAGTTTCCTTCCAACATCTACTCTTCAACAGACCCCTCTCTCTCTCTCTCCAAGATATTTCAATGAACTAGAACATGACTTTGACATCAACTGAACTGCATACATAACCCGCTGTCGCTGTGGGCCCTCTATATTTACATGCATTTCATTTGATTTGTAAGCTAAACCATATTCAATTTTACTTGCTGTCATCATTTCACGAATACAAGAATCATTCACAAAGCTTCCATCGTGTAAATAAAACCCTGAATCGAGAAAATTGTTCCTTATCAGCTTTATCAAATGTGGAACGTCTGCAAAGACAAAAATATCCCGATCGGGGGCAGTTGAGTTTTTAAAGGAAATTTTTTTGTTTTGCCACAGGATCAATGCCAAAATCTTTCCACATCTTCAGATTACTCGATCCCAAGTCATGAACAATTGCAACAGCAGGGTATCCTGCACACACAACCTCTTTTATTCAACTTATCAAAATTTCGTGCATGTCAGATATATCATAACCATAATAAATTGGCTGCTTTCATTTTGCTACAAGTCCACTCAGCATCACAAGCTGAAGTTTGTCATGAGGTTTGTAGAGTATATCCTTACCCTTATCATAACTCCATTCACTTGCGATGCTCATTTCATCTAGCGATATTACACATAATCTTCCTGTGGACTAACAAAATTTGATTTAGTTTTCATAAGTGACAAAACAGAATGCAGAATGCCAGGTTCACAATCAAAATTCTTGGCACGTTCATTTAATGTTGACTTAATGGCAAAGGAATGCCCTTCTCAGTTCTCAGATATTCATAACATTTGGGGCTCATGCTTCTCAGAGTTAATGCCGTTGATATGTCTTCATCTGGCCAGTGTCTAACATATTTCTTGCTTATGATGGCATCAATTTGTGTTTTGCTGAAAATGGGTCTTAAAATGTTTTCAATGATACAACGCACCACTTTCGTTTACTGATGGATCAGATATGTTTTTTTTTCTCTCTCTCTCTCTCTCTCTCTCTTTCAAAGTAGCATTCTGTTTTTTTTTTTTCAGATCTTTATTCTCATTTTCCAGCTGCTGAATTTTGTGAAGCAGCAGTTCACAGACATTGCTGCCACTCGCATCACTTGTGCCCTCTTCTTTTTCATATTGATCACTTTCATTTATTACATTGGCAGGATCAGCCAACACATCTTGTAAGCTTGTTTCCCCACTACTTGTTGCCTTTGTAGATTTTTCAGTTGCGCTAGCTGGCAGTGCATCACTGTTGTTCCCTCTCCCGATTCTTGATTCATATTCAGCTTCAGACAATATTTCGTGCACAGTTCTTTTGTGTCCACGTTTTTCTGTCCTGGCAGACCTCTCACTGCATCTTGCCCTTACACTTTTACCTGCAATTCATAAAATTAACATCAGCTTAACCCTCCCTGTACCAATACTCCAATTTCAGCCCCAACTCGTTTTTAGTAATAAAAGCACGTTTTTCTGATAGAAATGCCATAGAAGAAAAGTCTTAGAATCAAGGCCAGTTTACATTGGCCTTGCTTAGATCCATTTCTACTATCAGAAAATTATACTTTCATCAGTGAAAACGAGTTGGGGCTGAAACTGAAGTAGGCTTATACCTAAATAACACTGGTAATGCCTTTGCTTCACAGGTAGGCTATATAGCACTATAAGCACCACAGAGGCATACAATAATCATTTAGAAAATTCATCAATTTAACCTACTTTGAGGTAAATTAAGTGGTATCTGTCAGTGTCCTGTAACTCTTGGGTGCCTCAGTGCCTAAGAGACGATGCTTTAAATTATCCTTGTAGTCAGAACTTGTAAAATGCATGGAGCTTATCACTGCATTGTTTACACTGAACACATCACTTCGGGAACAAGCTTGAATCCGCTGCTGTCTGCGATTTTTTTCCTTGGGAAACTTGAAATACTTAATGCCTAAACCTGCTGTTTTTCTTTTCGTGTTACTGCATCCAAACACTGAGCAATTGTTCGGCATGTTTAGTTGTTTACAGCACTGTGGAGAGTTTGATGAACACTCCAGCTAGCCCAGTGTCCACAAGCGATATGTAAACAACAGGAAACTCAGGCGTCAGGCCAAAGTGCCCGAACATCCCGCCAAAAGTCAGTTGTCAGTGAGCACTGAGCTGGGGTGGCGCGGGAAGTGTGGCGTGGATGACGTCATCACCCCTCCTCCCCCGCGCTGGGCCCCGCTCGGCTGGCTGACCAGTCTAGATGGACCTTGGGTCCAACCAAGAATACAAAAAAAAATAGATAAATAAATAAAAAAAAAAAAAAAATAATAATAATAATAATAATAATAAAAAGTCATAAAAGAAAGCACCCGGTACGCCATTCCCCCCACAAAAGGTATAGATTCCACAAAGTCGGCAGCTTATTTATGGAGATGCCTTGATACTCATCGTAGTTTGATGAAGGAGGTAAAACTGAGATAACTGAGATTCATTTTACATCTCGCATGATCTTAGTGACAGGTAGAGTGTAAATGGAACAAATTATTCAGTATCTCGGGAATATCACATGAATGTAATAACGGTAATGATTGATTAACAGGATTGTACTAGACACAGCGGCGATGAAATCTTTCCTCATATTCTAAGACTCATTGTACCCTCATCAGGAATACCTTCAAAACGCTAGTCGCTTTTCCGTGAGTGTTTTGCCCATTAAAGATATAGACCACTCCCTGAGCTGTCACTAGAATCTTGAAAAACTTTTAGAAAATTTTTCGAAATTCTTTAAAAAACACAAAAATCACCCCTAAAGCAAGTCAGAAAAAGAGATAAGACCCTAAAGCATTTGAGAATCCAGCGCCTTGTAGCGGGGGAGTACACGAGAAACAGTGACTGTTCCTCGAGACCCCCGCCTTTAAAAAGATATCACAGAACTGGGGGTGAGGGAGTCTTACTATTTGCAGGGAGCGAGGCAAGGTAAATACATAACACGTGGTAGTGATTGTCCCCCGGGCCTGGGTGTTGCCGCGAACGTTGCTGCTCCTTTACTTAACAATGCTTTCATGTTAATGGAGAAGGAATCGGATCTGCGCTTACGTTTTCCTCGAGCCTGTTGTTCATTTCATATTATAATTCCTCGGGTGGAAAGAATACCGAGAGAGAGAGAGAGAGAGAGAGAGAGAGAGAGAGAGAGAGAGAGAGAGAGAGAGAGAGAGAGAGAGAGAGAGAGAGAGAGAGAACCTGGAAGGGGGAATGGGAGGCGAGGATGGAGACCAAGGGAAAGAAATGAGAGGAAAGTGAAGATGAGAAGACAGTGAGGAAGGGAAGAAGACAAAAGTGAGAAAGGGAGAGTGAGAGAGAAATAGAGGAAAGATAGAAGATGATGGAGCGTAAAGGATAAGAAAGGAAAGGAGAGGAAAGGTGAGGAGACAGTGATAAAGAGAGAGAGAGAGAGAGAGAGAGAGAGAGAGAGAGAGAGAGAGAGAGAGAGAGAGAGAGAGAGGATGGAAAGCAAAGGAAATAAAGGAGGAGAGACAAGGTGAAAATATAGTGAGGAGGGGAAGGATAGAAGTGGGAGAAAGGGAGAAGAAGAAGGAGGATACGGAAAATGAATGGGAGGAGAGGAAGTAGTGAAAAAAAGAGAAGAGGGGAAAGGAAAGAAACGGAGAGGAAAGAGAAAAAGAGGAGGGAGGATATATGAGGAAAGAGAGAAGGGGGTGTGAATAGAAGAGGAAAGGGAGGAAGGAGAGAACAAATGAAGGTGAGAAAGGAGGAAAGAATATGGATGAGTAGGAGAGAGAGAGAGAGAGAGAGAGAGAGAGAGAGAGAGAGAGAGAGAGAGAGAGAGAGAGAGAGAGAGAGAGAGAAATAAGAAAAATACGAGAAGGAGGAGAGGAAAATATGAGGAGCCAAGAGTAAGCTAGGAGGAGGTAATAGGGAAGTGGAAAGGGAAGAAGGGAAGAAAAGAGGAAATTAATATAAAGGGAAGAGCGGAACCATAAAAAAAAAAATAAGGAAAGGAATGGGCGAGGGAAAATGGTAGGAAAGGAAACTTGATAGATTAACTGATTCATTGTTTGGTTAATTTTAATACACCGTAACAAAGTGAAAGAAGAGAAAAGGAAGAACGAGAAAACAGAAGAGAGAGAGAAGAGGAAGAAAGCAGAGAAAAGAGAGGAAAGAACTAGTGTTAAGGAAGAAAATCCATTTCGCTGTTGGTGTGAAAGGGATCGTAAAGACAGCTGGCCTTCTGGAAAACAATATCCGCTGCCTTATGAGCGGGGAGGACGTGTCGCTGCCCAGCCTGTAGTACCGAGGGGTGCCCTGGCTCTCCGCCTCCCGCCTCGCACTGCTTCCTTCATGCCCACGTTTAGGCTTTCAATCCCAAACTGAAAACATGATGGCCGATTTTTTTATTGTTGCTCAGTGAATAAGGAAACGTGATTAATAATTTACTGTATTCCAGAACCTGTGAGGCGCTGTTCTTTACAAAATATCTAAACAGACAGTTGGATCCTTATGATATTTTGACAGTGCATTCCCAAATGTGTTTAATTGAGGAGTTTACTCTTGGCAGTGAAGACGAAGCTGGCAAGAGCAGAGAAGACATTCTGACAGGGAAGGTTTTATATGACGTAGCAATGACGTAAATGAGATACGGGCTCGGAGAAAGGAAAGGAGGGGAGGGAGGGGAAGACTGGAGTGCAGTGAGGCAGGGGAGGGAAGGGAGGGGAAGGGAGGGGAAGACGGGAGTGGAGTGATACACGGTACAACTGCGTCACGTAAAAACTTCCCCTCCGAATGTCTTCCCTGTTCTTGCCTCCTCCGCCTTCAAAGCCAAGAGCAAACTCAAATGAGTTCATAAATTCCATTGGCCTTTTAGGTAAACTTTATCTGTTCGTTTTTCCTGCTTGTTACGACTTGAGCGATTTCAAGACAAGTATCAAGTCAACTCCGTAACTAAATTGACGATATTTAGTTTGGAGGGGGAGGGAGACGGAAAGTTGACCGGGCATTTCCTCCTATTGGCAAGCCATTGTCCAGGTTCCTTGACACGTGAAAAAAAAAAAAAAAAAAAAAAAAAAAAAAAAAAATATATATATATATATATATATATATATATATATATATATATATATATATATATATATATATATATATATATATATATATATATATATATATATATATATATATATATATATATATATATATATATATATATATATATATATATAATAATGACAATAATCATGAAGTAAAGCAAACAACGTACACACACCTATAACAGTGAAGGCAAGATCGCAGGTACAAGCACAAGAATAAGACGTCAAATCGTATGAATAAAGGTCATTGGAAGCCTTACCGCTGCTGAATAGTGATGAGACACTAGAACTATGTGGCTGTGACTCTTGGAGGCTGTGGGGACACCATTGTTGCTGTGTTTCCTGATGACTCGCTCAGACTAGGCCGAGTTTGCTGTCGTTGCTGCACCGAAGAGGACCATCTCTTGAGAACATCACTGATATTTGATCCTCTCTCTATTATAGAGCATTTGATGGCAAATTATGGACAGACTACACCAAGCTGTTTGTCGTTGCTGCTGCAGAGACCACCATCTCTTTGGATATCACAATAATGTTTAGTTTCCTCTCATATTTCTCCCTATCACAGCGTGTTAGATGGCAAGTTTTGGACAACGCAATAATATTCAGTGTACTCGTATTTATTCCCACCGCATTGTGTCTGGCAGCAAATTTCGTCTTTCAGGAAAGTCTGGCTATCATGATAACACATCTCTAATGTCTTTCTTCATCACAGCATGTCAGAGAGAAAACTTTTGGATATTACAATAATAATTCACGTTCCTATTTCAGTACGTTAGGCAGCAAATGTTGGACATCCCAGTGACAATATCTCCCTTTTCAAGTGTTTATCACTGCACGTCAGATAACAAGTTGTGGACGAAAGATCTGGTAGGAGACAGGAAAATTTGGACGAAAAATCAGATGATAGGGAGATTTAGCACAACCCTTGTATTGGTGATGAAACTGAGGCACCGAGCAGATGTATTTCATTTGTCTTTCGGATTTGATTTGATTTGTCTTTCAGATTTGACTTACCTGTGCCTTGGAAACTGCGAAGACTGCATGGTATTCGTGGGGTTAGTAATTTATTGATATTCTTGATCCACACTCGTGAAAACAGATATAGTTTGCTTTGCCCTTGCGCCACGTGTATAATTATGTTAACGTAATAACATACAGGATTGAACTGAACAGTGCTGAGTCCAGTTTAAGAAGCTCGTACATTCCTTTTTTTCCCTAACTGAATGTGGCGAGTGAAATTCATGAACCACTTCTCAGATGGCAGATATAGTTTACCCTTGCACCACATGGGTAAAAAATTCCTAATTCGATAATGTACAGTCCAGTATAAGATCATACTTTCTCCTTTCCTGTTTAAGTGTGCTTATTGACATTCATGAACCGGAGCTCAGGAAGGCAAGCCAATATCGTGTGCTTTACCCTTGTACCGCTCGAAACATACCAGGATAAGATGCAACATTTACTGTGATAACGACGTGTGTAAACAACACTAAACTTTCTTTTTGCTGAGTTAAGGAGTGTGTATAACGACATTCATGAGGCACACCTCAGAAGGCCAAGCCAGTGCAGTGTGCTTTACCCTTGAAAACGTAATAAAAGATGCAGCATTTGGTTAGATAGCTCCCGGTGTAAGAGCATTCGACTTCCTTCTTTTCCTACTTAAGGATCTTGACATTCATGAAGATCACCTCACAAATTCAAGCAAATATTGTATATTGTACCCTCACAACACTTGAAAATATAGAATAAGTCGTAACTTTCAGTGTGATAGCGTCCAATGTAAGAATATCCGACTTTTTGTCCATGTTTATTGGTGGATATATTGGCAATCATGAACGCACCTCAGAAATCTAAACAAATATAGAATTCTTTACCGTTGTATCATAAAAAGAAAAAAAAACATACCAGAATAATATATATCAAACTCCATATCAGTCGCTGCAAGAGTACCCGACATTGGCTTTCTACGTCAGGGTCGAAGTTACGCTGATTGGCATTTATGAACGCCCCCTTAGAAAAACAACACAGTATGCTTCACCTTACCACCACATAAAAAAAAAAAAAAAACTGATTGATGTGCAAATCTTGGGTGTAGCGTCCACTGTAAGAACTTCATTTTTTTTTTTTTCGTTAGAGTTGAGTTGATTTTTATTATCACTCGATTTTCTTTTTTTTTCTAGGAGGGACACTGGCCAAGGGAAACAGAAAAAAAAAATGCCCACTGAGAGGCCAGTCTCATAAGAGGGTCCAAAGCGGTAGTAAAAAGTTCAAGGATAAGTGTCTTGAAACCTCCCTCTTGAAGGAATTCAAGTCATAGGAAGGTGGAAATACAGAAGCAGGCAAGGAGTTCCAGAGTTTACCAGAGAAAGGGATGAATGACTGAGAATACTGGTTAACTCTTGCATTAGAGAGGTGGACAGAATAGGGATGAAAGAAAGAAGAAAGTCTTGTGCAGCGAGGCCGCGGGAGGAGGGGAGGCATGCAATTAGCAAGATCAGAAGAGCAGTTAGCATGAAAATAACGGTAGAAGACAGCTAGAGATGCAGCATTGCGGCGATGAGAGAGAGGCTGAAGACAGTCAGTTAGAGGAGAGGAGTTGATGAGACGAAAAGCTTTTTATTCCACCCTTTCTAGAAGAGCAGTATGAATGGAACCCCCCGGACATGCGAAGCATACTCCATACATGGACGGATAAGGAAGGCCTTAGTACAGAGTTAGCAGCTGGGGAGGATGGGGGGTGAGAAAAACTGGCGAAAACGTCTCAGAACGCCTAACTTCATAAAAGCTGTTTTAGCTGGAGATGAGATACGAAGTTTCCAGTTCAGATTATAAGTAAAGGACAGACCGAGGATGTTCAGTGTAGAAGAGGGGGACAGTTGAGTGTCATCGAAGAAGAGAGGATAGTTGTATGGAAGGTTGTGTCGAGTTGATAGATGGAGGAATTGAGTTTTTGAGACATTGAACAAAATTTGCTTTGCCCCAGTCAGATATTTTAGAAAGATCAGAAATCAGGCGTTCTGCGTCTTCCCTGCGTGAAATGTTTACTTCCTGAAGAGTTGGACGTCTATGAAAAGACGTGGAAAAGTGCAGGGGTGGTATCATCAGCGTAGGGGTGGATAGGACAAGAAATTTAGTTTAGAAGGTCATTAATGAATAATAAGAAGATAGTGGGTGACTGGACAGAACTCTGAGGAACACCATTGCTGATAGATTTAGGAGAAGAACAGTGACCGTCTACCACAGCAGCAATAGAAAGGTCAGAAAGGAAACTTGAGATAAAGTTACAGAGAGAAGGATGGAAGCCGTAGGAGGGTAGTTTGGAAATGAAAGCTTTGTGCCAGACTCTATCAAAAGCTTTTGATATGTCCAAGGCAACAGCAAAAGTTTCACCAAAATCTCTAAAAGAGGATGACCAAGACTCAGTAAGGAAAGCCAGATCACCAGTAGAGCAGCCTTGACGGAACCACATAATGGCGATTAGATAGAAGGTTGTGAAGTGATAGATGTTTAAGAATCTTCCTGTTAAGGATAGATTAAAAAACTTTAGATAGACAGGAAATTAAAACAATAGGACGGTAGTTTGAGGGATTAGAATGGTCACCCTTTTTAGGGAATGGGCTGAATGTAGGCAAACTTCCAGCAAGAAGGAAACGTAGATGTTGACAGACAGAGCTGAAAGAGTTTGACTAGGCAAGGTGCAAGCACGGAGGCACAGTTTCGGAGAACAATAGGAGCGACCCCATCAGATCCATAAGCCTTCCGAGGGTTTAGGCCAGCAAGGGCATGGAAAACATCATTGCGAAGAATTTTAATAGGTGGCATGAAGTAGTCAGAGGGTGGAGGAGAGGAAGGAACAAGCCCAGAATCGTCGAAGGTAGAGTTTTTAGCAAAGGTTTGAGCAAAGAGTTCAGCTTTAGAAATAGATGTGATAGTAGTGGTGCCATCTGGTTGAAATAAAGGAGGGAAAGAAGAAGAAGCAAAGTTATTGTAGATATTTTTGGCTAGATGCCAGAAGTCACGAGGGGAGTTAGATCTTAAAAGATTTTGACACTTTCTGTTAATGAAGGAGTTTTTGGCTAGTTGGAGAACAGACTTGGCATGGTTCCGGGCAGAAATATAAAGTGCATGAGATTCTGGTGAAGGAAGGCTTAAGTACCTTTTGTGTTTCCAGTCTTCAGTACTTGTTCTCTTTGTCCTCCTCGTCCCAACCTCTTAACGATGACCAAAATATCTGCTGCTTTTTGGTTTTCCTTTCTAATCCTCCTCCTCCTCCTCCTCCTCCTCCTCCTCCTCCTGGTCTGAATCCGTTCCCAAATGACAGACACGGCAGTGGTGATGCTTCTGGCGGTGGTGGTGATGGCAATGGTGCCAGTCTGGAGGTGATGGTTATGGTGGCGGTGGTGGTGGTGGTGGTGGCGGTGGCGGCGGCGGTGGTGATGGTGGTTAATAAATTCGCTTGATAATGAAGGTAGTTTGTAATGGTGAAGTTGGCAGTGATAGTTACCGGAAACGTACGTGTGTGTGTGTGTGTGTGTGAGTGTGTGTGTGTGTGTGTGTGTGTGTGTGCGTGTGTGCGGTGTGTGTGTGTGTGTGTGTGTGTGTAGACTCTTCATACATAGCGTGGGGAAAAAAAAAAAACAGAATAAAGAAAACGAAAGCAGACATAACTATCTGACTTATCTTTAACTTCCCAACCCAAGTGACTCGTTGTTTTGTCCAAGCTTCAACACCACCTCTTCATACCTTCCATATTTACCATTTACCTTCCCAACCCAAATGACTCGTTCCTGTATCTTGGCTGTACGTGATGCAACAGAGGGCGGGAGTAGCCACTGGGCACAGCGTATCTAAGAGCAGAGGAGGGAGAGGAAGGGGGGAGGAGTTGATAGAAAGACAGAAGAGAGGAGCGGAGTGGCAATTTCACGCTCGTCAGGGGAAGAGAGAGAGGAGAGAGAGAGAGAGAGAGAGAGAGAGAGAGAGAGAGAGAGAGAGAGAGAGAGAGAGAGAGAGAGGGTTAAACTGACATAAAGGAAATAAAAAGTGTGAAAAATAAAGGAGAAAGTGGATATGAAAGATGATTACGAAGAGAAAGAGAGAAGAGGAAGTTTATGTAAAAGTGAGAGAGAGAGAGAGAGAGAGAGAGAGAGAGAGAGAGAGAGAGAGAGAGAGAGAGAGAGAGAGAGAGAGAGAGTGTCATGATACTTATGTTTAGGTAGCGTAACGTGATAAATGCGTTATGCATGTGTATTTAGTATTACTACTGATAATTACGATTGAAATATCAACAATAGTAATGATATAGTGATGATGATGATGATATTAAGAAGGAGGAGGAGAAGGAGGAGGAGGAAGAGGCAAACGTGATACTAATGATGATGAAGGAAAACAACAGCAACAACAACAACAACAACAACAACAACAATAAGAGCAATAAGAAACTTCTCTGATCCCTCACCACCTTACGATAGAAACACACACACACACACACACACACACACACACACACACACACACACACACACACACACACACACACACACACACCATCCAGGTCACTATTCCTAACATATCAACAAAAGCATCATGGAAAAATACATAACAAAAAGCCAACAAAGAAAACATTGTTAATAGGACTTTTATACACACCAACCACGGCTGAAAATAAATATTAATGCTCTGGTGTGTGTGTGTGTGTGTGTGTGTGTGTATGTGTGTGTGTGTGCAGTGACCACGCGTGACATTGTATGAAGGGCTTTGCGGAAAGAAATTTTAAAGGAGATAAGGAGGGGAGGAGAAGAAGACACACTGTAAATCTTGTGAACTAGAAAAGGGAGTGAGAGGAGATGAGGATTGTAAGATTAAGTTCCAGGCAAGACGACTAAAACAAGACGACCTTTTCCTCTTCTTCTTCCTCTTCTTCTTCCTCTTCTTCTTCCTCTTTCCTCTTCTTCTTCCTCTTCTTCTTCCTCTTCTTCTTCCTCTTCTTCTTCCTCTTCTTCTTCGTCTTCCTCTTCATCTTCCCTCTTTCTGCTCCTTCCTCTCATCTCCATCTCTCTCATCTCTCTTCCATCTCTCTCTCATCTCCATCTCTCTTCCATATCTCTCATCTCTCTTCCATCTCTCTCTCATCTCCATCTCTCTCATCTCTCTTCCATCTCTCTTTCATCTCCATCCCTCTCTCATCTCCATCTCTCTCATCTCCATCTCTCTCTCATCTCTCTTCCATCTCTCTCTCATCTCTCTTCCATCTCTCTCTCATCTCTCTTCCATCTCTCTCTCATCTCTCTTCCATCTCTCTCTCATCTCTCTTCCATCTCTCTCTCATCTCTCTTCCATCTCTCTCTCATCTCTCTTCCATCTCTCTCTCATCTCTCTCTCATCTCTCTTCCATCTCTCTCTCATCTCTCTCTCATCTCTCTCATCTCCATCTCTCTCTCATCTCCATCTCTCTCTCATCTCCATCTCTCTCTCATCTCCATCTCTCTCTCTCTCTCTCTCTCTCTCTCTCTCTCTCTCTCTCTCTCTCTCTCTCTCTCTCTCTCTCTCTCTCTCTCTCTCTGCTCATCCAGTTTGAGAAACGCCTCCTCTTCCTCTCCTTGTATTTCCTCTTCTTTATCCTTGTTTATCGTTTGTCTTTCTCTCCTTTTATATTTCTCGTATCTCGATATTATATCCTCTTTCTCTCTCCTATCCGCATTTTCTTCCCTCCTCTCCTTCTTCTCTCACCTCTCTTCTCTCCCTCCTTCCTTTCATCTCTGTCCTTGCCTCGTCTTTCTCGTCATTCTCCTTGTTCTCCTTTTTATTGTCCTTTTCATCTTCCTCCTCTTTCTTCATCTGCCCTCCTTTCTCTCTTCATTCTTCTCCTCCCTTTACTCTTCTTTTCACATCACCTTCCTTGCCATCCTCCTCCTCCTCCTCCTCCTCCTCCTCCTCCTCCTCCTCCTCCTCCTCCTCCTCCTCCTCCTCCTCCTCCTGCTCTTCCTCCTCTTCTTCCTCCTCCTGTCAAATGAGTCTTAATGCGAAACGAGAAATCAAAGTATATTATGAATGATACCCAGCTTAAAAGTGTCGATAGCGAAACTGACGTAAATTGAACAGGTAACAACGAATTATTACTTCTGCTACTGTCACTGCTACTACTACTACTACTACTACTACTACTATTGCTACTGCTGCTACTGCTGCTACTACAACTGCTACTAATACTATACTGCTACTACTACTACAGTCACTCTAAGGTTTCTTAGGACAAAGGGAGAGCAAAGTGAAGGCTTCTCATTTGGGCCCCGCCTCACGTGCACGGTAGCCTGCCAGCAACTCCTGCACGTGGGCGTGGCACTCCAGCACGCGTTTCTTGGGGCCTTTAATGTGAAGCTTGCCCCGCGGCGCGTCCCAAGTGTGGCACACCAAGACGCAGTAGTGGCGCGCTAAATACCGAAGGTGGCACTCCCCGGCGCCAGCCAGCCTGTGCCTGAACCGAGGAGGCACCACAATGCTGCGCCGCACCAGGCTGTGGGCCTCCTCGCCACCTGCCTCCTGGGCTGCAGTGTCCTTTACAGGGGCCGCCGGGTCCTCCACGGGGGGGACGCTCAGCTGGCCTCCCTGTTCGACGCGAGCGTCCTCCTGCAGCGCCAGTGGCACCGCCTCTCGCGACAGGAGAGGCACCGGGACGCGGCCGTCGCCACCAGTGTCCGGGGAGAGCTGCATCTCGGTCAGCCAGTCAAACATTACAAGCAGGACGTGTCGTTTCAGGGGACAGTGCTGCCTCAGAAGCTTCTTCAGTTTCCGCCGTACAAGTTTGTAGTGGATCAGTTTGAGCTGATCCTCAGTGTGTCCCGTATAAGTCTGCAGATCCTTGGTTTCCTCGAGTGACTGATGGTGGCGTCGCGGCAGGAGGGAGAGGACGCAGGAGCACCCTATCAGCAGGGCGCCACACAGCGGCACCGCCACCAGGCAACACGCCGCCACCACCAGGCTTGTGTAGAAGTCATCATGCTCTTGCTCGGCCAGCAGGATCTGCTCCTGCACGCAGGCCAGGCGGGCCTTCATGTTCACCAAGAGGGCCACCAGCTCCCGCCAGTCGGTGAAGGGGATGCCGCACTCCGACAGGGGGTCCCTTAGAGGGGCAGGCTTCAGGGGCCCCAACCACCAGGCAGTGGCCAGCCACTCCCGCACCTTCCCCACAGGAGTGGTGTGGGGACCGGCGCGCTGCCACGCCTTCACCAGAAGTCCAAGCTTGCGGGCATCCATCACCACGCCCCACAAGGAGGTGATGAGCGCCACCGCCACCACCACACTCACCACCACCACACAGATGCTGAAAGTCTTTGCGCAAGTTTTCATGTTTGGTTTGAATTGATATTGTGAGCAGAGGAGAGAAAAAAGCAGTGGTGAGGTGAATCACCATTTATGGATGGTGAATGTGGAGAGTTGCCATATACACCATCAAACAGGTCACCTTGCAACTACTCCACCAACACCATCACTACACCATCACTACTACCACGTCTGCTGCTTTCTCATCAAAATAAAGTAATTTTTGGTAGGCGACTACGATACCTGATTTGATTGCTTGTTTCTTAATTATAGCTTTTGTTACACACTCGTCCATCGTGTGTCTGTTTGTCAGTCTTTCTTTCTTCCCTCTCCCCTTGGTTGCAGGTTAATTAGAGTTGAGGTGATTACCTGGCATTGATTTATTCTAATTCTTTTCATGAAATCTGTGGCGGGGAGCTTGAGTATAAGTACACACTGCTGAATCACAAACACACGTAACTTTTCAAGAAAAATATTGAGGTCCTTCTTGCCTTGATCCTGTCCCGCAGCACCGTCACGCGTCACATCAAACCTTCCCCTGGCCCAATGTCTTCTCGGGTTTCGTCACCTTCGCCTTCAAAGCTAAGAGTAAACTCCTTAATGAAACACACTTAGCAATGCAGTGTTGTCACAGTGTCAAACAAGCTGTGCCAAAATGCCATAATGATCCAACTGTTTGTTGACAAGATGTTTGCGCAAAACGATGCATCACAGGCTCTGACACGGATAGTGGCGGTCTCTCTACCTATTATTATTATTAATATTTTTTTTCTGTTTATCTTTTATCAATAATCAGTCCCCTTAATGGTGTTGCACTTATTACAGTTCTGTTTACTTCCCTGCCGCCAGGAAATGGGAGCACCTCATTTCATCTATTTTCATTCTTTCCTATGATATTTCTTTCTAGTTTTTACTTCTCTAACCCCGTAAGGTATTTATTGCAGACCTGTTTCCTGTAGGTCTTATGCCTGAGGGTGTGGAGAGAGCCTTCTGCTTTCCTGTCCTTTTCTTCTACAGTCACCTTAATACCCCTAGGTCAGGTCACCTCGTGAGGACCGCAGGGTCTGTTGTAGCCTGTGTGTCTTTGTAACTCTTTGTAACTCCTCCTCCTCCTCCTCAATATTCAACAACCTTCAATAACTTCTCTCTTGAATTTCTTTAACCTTGTAGTTTTGCGAAGATTTTCAGTTTTATGCACAATTTCATAGGTAAACTCTTTTTAATTGAACATTCTCTATGTATTTTTAAGTACGCATTGTCTCTCTCTCTCTCTCTCTCTCTCTCTCTCTCTCTCTCTCTCTCTCTCTCTCTCTCTCTCTCTCTCTCTCTCTCTCTTTATCTCTCTTTCCGATGTAGGTCATTGGAGAGAGAGAGAGAGAGAGAGAGAGAGAGAGAGAGAGAGAGAGAGAGAGAGAGAGAGAGAGAAGCAAAAGCAAAGTATTGGTTTGTATCGCGGTGGAGGGGCAGGTGTTGTGTTATCGGTGCTTCCCTCACGCAAACAACAACACACAGCGACCGAAGTTTGACTGAAGACGCGCAGAAAGAGATAACGTGTGTGTGTGTGTGTGTGTGTGTGTGTGTGTGTGTGTGTGTGTGTGTGTCTGTCTGTCTGTGTGTGCGATTGAATCTGTGCCACGGTGTATCTTTTGAGGTTTTCCTTACAAAAACGAGAGCAAGAGAGAGAGAGAGAGAGAGAGAGAGAGAGAGAGAGAGAGAGAGAGAGAGAGAGAGAGAGAGAGAGAAAGAGATGGGAGATAGAAGACGCTGGACACTCGGGTAGATTGCCAAAGTGAGTGTGTGTGTGTGTGTGTGTGTGTGTGTGTGTGTGTGTGTGTGTGTGTGTGTGTGTGTGTGTGTGTGTGTCTGTGTGTGTGTGTGTGTGTGTGTGTGTCTATGTGTGTGTGTATGTATGTATGTATGTATGTATGCGTGTGTGTGTGTGTGTGTGTGTGTGTGTGTGTGTGTGTGTGTGTGTGACTGTAAGACAAGACATATATCAGAACACTTATAAAATTAAACAAGAGTGATCCATATAAAGCGAGGAAGCAACACACCTTTTTATCTTCTCCCTTCACAGGTAAGCCGAGGGTCATTATCCATTCATCTACCTGTACATTAGCGGCGCCAGGTGAGCATAGACTAGAGGTTCCTTCATTACCTTACCTGTTCTTACCTGTTGTGTGCAATTAATACTTTACCTGTGTTGATTACCTTTGTTTTACCTGGCAGTGTCTCCTTCTTATTCACCTTGCCTCTGTCAGCACAACGAGACCGCCTCCTCTTGTCCTTCAGGTGTGGGAGTGAAGGAAAGGAGTGAAGGAGGTAAAAAGCGAAGATGAATAGGAATAGACAGCTGAAAATATTCTCTTATGGCTTCTCTCTATTTTTGAGCGTGGCGTGACGTGGGAACACACACACACACACACACACACACACACACACACACACACACACACACACACACATACACACTCACACACACACACACACACACACACACACACACACACACACACACACACACAGAGAGAGAGAGAGAGAGAGAGAGAGAGAGAGAGAGAGAGAGAGATGATGAGGAATAAGAGACTGCAAAGGGTGGAAGTGGAGGAGGAAAGGAGAGGAGGAGGAGGAGGAGGAGAACGAGGAGGAGGAGGAGGAGGAGGAGGAGGAGCTCTGCGGGAGATGAGACGGTGAGTTGAGTCGACTGCCTCTTACGTACATGCTGGTATTGTGTGTGTGTGTGTGTGTATGTGTTGCTATTCTTGTTTCTATTGTCTGTTGTCAGAAAGTGAACATAAATATCAGGAAAAAAAGGAAAGTATTTCACTCCTACTACACAAACACTCTCTCGGCACATTCTCTCTCTCTCTCTCTCTCTCTCTCTCTCTCTCTCTCTCTCTCTCTCTCTCTCTCTCTCTCTCTGTGAATGGAGTGTGGAAGGTGGGTGGGGAGATGGGTGGGTGGAGAGACGTTTTATGCTGTTCTCTTTTCGTCTTCAGCTTTCCTGGTACACGTTCATCCTTGTGTGATGAATCACGATGTCTTGAGTACCTGACGGGAGTCGTGGTTGTTCGTATTCGCCCGGGTTTCGGGACGGTCCTGTGTATTGCCAGGTTTTTCTTGTTTTATGCATTTTTGTATGTATATTTGTAGGTCATATTATGAATATTTATTTTTGTGTGCCTTTTGTATATTACTTGGGTGAGGCTTAGTATATATAGGGAAGTGAGGTGTTATCAAGTGCGTTCTGGGTGGCCAGTGGCGACGTGGCCAGGGCTGTGTCGACACCAGGGTGGTGTTGGTTGTGTGGGGTGCACCTGGGTCCTGTGTTGGCCTTTGAAGGTATGTTAAGCACTATAAATTTCTCTATTTGACTGTGATTATTATGTGTGTTGTTAGATGTGGGTATGGTTCTGGGAAAATGTGTGGATTGCCTCCATACGGTGCATAGCTGTGCAGGATTTATGTGGTGACGTGGCTACGGTGCAGGGAGTAGGTGGTGCAATGCCGGCGACCCGACACATTGTGAATTACCAGGGGTTGTGCGGGGCAATAACTACCTTTACACGCGAACATATATGGTTTTTCTATATCCTTCTAGTTCGTGCATTACTGAAGTGTTTTGTGAAGTCAGCGACTGTAAGGTAACTTGATCACAAGATTGATTACGAATAGGCTAGGTCCATTAACTACACGGCCTTAGTCACCTTTACTCGACGCTCGGGTGCCTCGTCATCAAGGCAGGCACTGTCCTGTTCGTGTGACCAGGGATGCCGTAAGCCTCACAAGGGGTCACGGCGATAACCAGTGACCTCTGGGGCAATGGGTGGCCAAGGCCTGGATGCTTTGGCGACAACACACCCTCGGCTTGGCTACGACAATAGTAGTAGTGGTAGTAGTCGTAGCTGCTGTCGTAACAGTAACGGTAATGGCAACAGTAGCAAAAGTTAGATGTAGAAGATGGAGGAGTTATGAAAATAAAGAATAAACGAACAAATAGAAAAAAAAATACAGAAAGAAGACAAAACATCGTAGAACAACAACAATGAAAATAATACAAAAAAATAATAAAACTTCAAAAATCTGTCCACCTTGCCAGCAGAGATTACCGCCCCCGTGACCGCCGCGAGCAGGGAAGGGAAGTACAAAGACAGTCTGAGAGCGCCCCCGAAAAGCTCGTCGCGGCGCTGAGGGTAATGGCGTCCCTCTCCCCGCCGCGACGATTATGGAGCCGACGAGAGAACGCTGCAAGAATTTCCAGTACTGCGAAAATGTCCTTAGTTGGTTACCGAAGACAGGCTCGACCTTTTCCGGAATGGCGAGGCGGTGGTGGTGGGTGTGCTCGTAGTGTAGGTGGTGGTGGTGGTGGTGGTGTACGTTGTGTTGGTTTCTCCCTTTGTTGTTCTCTTCTCTCTCCCTCTCGTTATTGATTCGTTCCAAGCTCTGCATTTAATTCCAGTCAATTCTTTTTCATGCTTTTTTCAATATTCCAGCCGCCTTTTCCTCCACCAACTCGTATGGAAACTCAGTAAGAAAAAAAAAAGAAAAGAAAAAAAAGCAAGTAACAAGGCAGTATAAATAAATAAAAAGTTTCGCCTACAATACCGAGACTCGCCCGCCACGGAATCCCATTTTCTCCGCTTGTTCTCCTTTTTCTTTCAAGTGAGGCAGGGCACGCACTAACGAGTCCTTGCTTTTTCCACTCCGCGCAGGATCACGAAGCGTCTCCTGAAATAATCGGATGTAATTACCTCATGGCCAGCAAAGCTCCGCCAGTTGTCGGAAGGAGCGCCGCTTTGACATCGTGAGGTTCATCTGGTAACGAACTTGATGTACTTTTTTTTTCTTTTTTCATATTACGGTAACATTATATTATTATTCTTTCATTTCTTTTCCTTTCTTGCGTAGTTCTCATGATCCTTTGCATTAAACGAGATTTTGGAATAGATGCGGTGCGCTCTCTCTCTCTCTCTCTCTCTCTCTCTCTCTCTCTCTCTCTCTCTCTCTCTCTCTCTCTCTCTCTCTCTCTCTCTCTCTCTCTCTCTCTCTCTCTCTCTCTGTCTGATTAGTATACACGTCTTTTTTTTTTTTTGTAAGGTTATCGTGACCGCCTCCCTTTTATACAGCCACTGCAGGAAGTCGACTTGAGGATTCAATTAGTTAGATACATATTGCTTTACTTGAGGCCTCGTGAGTCTGTCTGAGGTGTTCCCCTGATGGTCGTAAAGGACTTGTTATCACCCTTACGTAAAGTCTTGCCTCACACCCTCAATGAAAATTGTAGTTGTAATTGTTTTCAGTGTTGAGGACAGACCGACAGAGAGACAGACAGAAAGACAGACAGATAGACAGACAGACAGACAAATGAGCAGACAAATAAGGATAGTATAGTAAGAGTGGTAAGAGCAGTAGCAGGAGTGGCAGCTGTCGTAGTGCTGATAGTGGTAGCAGCAGCAGGACAACAACAGCAGCAGCAGCAGCAGCAGCAGCAGCAGCAGCAGCAGCAGCAGCAGCAGCAGCAGCAGCAGCAGCAGCAGCACCACCACCACCACCACCACCACCACCACCACCACCACCACCACCACCACCAACAACAACAACAACAACAACAACAACAACAACAACAACAACAACAACAACAACAACAACAACAACAACAACAACAACAACAACAACAACAACAACAACAACAACAACAACAACAACAACAACAACAACAACAACAACAACAACAACAACAACAACAACAACAACATTCTGCCACAGTATTAGCTTTAATGATGTACTCATATAATCATTTAGCACACTCATTATTCACACTTCAGGCAACACCTTCCTTCTGACGCAAACTCAGAGGCAGCGCTAAATGTTTGTGGACTTGTTTTGTTTACAGTTATTTTTACCCGCTATGGAAATATTTTTACTGCTCTTGATTTATACAATATGATAAAATAAAAAAAAATCGTTTCTTAGGTGAAAGCTTGTAATCCTCAACTGCCAGTGAAAAAAGAAAAAAATGGCTGGCAAAAATGAAACACATGAAATATTTGTAAATATGTGTGTATCTCGTAGCGGAATTGTATTGTATTTATATGATACAACTGACGACTCCAATTTATATTTTTGAACATTTTATAAGTGAATCTACTAATAAGCATATTTTTGGTAAATTAAAATTCTGAATTAAAGATAATAGTGTGCGTCACTCGTCCAGGCCTGAAGTGTTTCCCGTGTGACGGCTGGGAAATGCCATCACTGACAGGGAAATGTGAACAAATATTATATATATATATATATATATATATATATATATATATATATATATATATATATATATATATATATATATATATATATATATATATATATATATATATATATAAAGTAAAAAAGTAAGTAAAAGGGTTAAGTAAAAAAGACCGTGTTTGCCTGAAATCAATACATAATGCAGGTGATTGACGTACATTATAAATACATAATACATAATGCAGGTGATTGACGTACATTATAAATACATAATACATAATGCAGGTGATTGACGTACATTATCACCTGGATTACGAAGAGAGGGAGACGTGGACGCAGGTGAACTACTTTGCACTTACCTGCTCCCTTCTTCTCTAATTTTACGGTTTTAGTTTTGCAAGTACATTTAGTGTAGCTGTGTTACATTTTTTGTGTTATAATAATAATAATATTAATAATAATAATGATAATAATATTACTATTA
This sequence comes from Scylla paramamosain, assembly GCF_035594125.1. Classification (NCBI taxonomy): domain Eukaryota; kingdom Metazoa; phylum Arthropoda; class Malacostraca; order Decapoda; family Portunidae; genus Scylla; species Scylla paramamosain. Next base: position 1,316,685 of record NW_026973673.1, on the reverse strand, counting down.
TAGTTATCATTATTAATAATCAACAGTTTATTGAATATAGATGCTACTGATAGATGCAGGGAAGCCACAGAACGACTGACTTCTGATCTCTCTAAAATTTCTGATTGGGGCAGAACAAACTTAGTGTTGTTCAATTACTTTTTTTTTTCTCTCTCCATCTATCTAGGGGGGATAGTTGTCTAGAATTCCAGACAACTATCCCCCCTTCTTCAGTGACACTCAACTGTCCCCCTCTTCTACACTGAACATCCTTGGTCTGTTCTTTATTTATAATCTGAACTGGAAACTTAACATCTCACCTCTAGCTAAAACAACTTCTATGAAGCTAGGCTTTCTCAGTCGTCTCCGTCAGTTTTCTCACCCCCCAACCCCCCAACTGCTAACTCCTTACAGGGCCCTTATCCGTCCATGTAAGGAGTATGCTTCACCTATATGTGGGGAGGAGGGGGGCTCCACTCATACAGCTCTTTTAGACAGGGTGGAATAAAAAGCTTTTCGTCTTGTCAACTCCTCTCCTCTAATTGACTGTCTTCAGGTTGTTTCTCATCGCCGCAGTGTTGCATATCTTGCTATCATCTACCGCTGTTTTCATGCTAATTGCTCTTGCTAACCTCCCCTTCTCCCTCGATCTCACTGCACAAGACTTTCTTCAGTCACTCACCCCTTTTCTGTCCACCTCTTTAATGCAAAAGTTAACCTGTATTCCCATTCATTCATCCCTTTCTCTGGTAAACTCTGGAATTCCCTGCCTGCTTCTGTATTTCCACCTTCCTATGACTTGAACTCTTTCAAGAGGGAGGTTTCAACACACTTATCCTGTAATTTTTGACTAACGCTTTCGCCTTTGTCGGGGACCGGCACTTCAGTGAGCCCTTTTTTTATTGCACTTTTGTTGCCCTTGGCCGGTGCTCCTCATATATATATATATATATATATATATATATATATATATATATATATATATATATATATATATATATATATATATATATATATATATATATATATACTCGTATATATATATATGCAGCCAACAGCTGAAAATATACATTGGTGGTAGAAAGAAAACCTTAAAAACAATGAGAATACCACCAAACCAGAGGCAAATTACGAGGCAGACTATAAAAATGAAAGTTAAAAAGGCAAAATTAAGAACAGAGAAATTAAAACAATATAAGAAGATAAAATTAACTAGAATGACAAACAAGAGTAGCAGTAACATGAGTGGTTATTAAACAGCCTGACTAGAGTGGGACGGCGATGTGCTTGTAACGGTCAGTGCCGGCTCTGATGGGGACCAGCTTGGCACATGCGCGTAGGGCTCGTCGCGGCGGCGGTGCGTCGCAGGGAAGCAGGTCGCGGTGGTGTGTGTGTGTGTGTGTGTGTGTGTGTGTGTGTGTGTGTCCTCCTCCTGCATCAGACTTGCAATACTTTGAGATGTCTCCTCTATTCCTCTTCTTCTCATTGCTTCAATAACTGCTAAGGTTTTTACAGAATCGCGGGCATTTTTTGATCAGTGGAAGTCATGCATTGTGGATTCATTTATTCGACATACTACTTTGTACCTCGTATGAGTCTTCCAGTACATTCACATGTCCACTAACCTCAATTCTCCCCAGTGTTTCAGTCACTCCGAAGGTGTATATATGGTGAGGATATTTTTCTTGTTCAGCTAAATCCATGCGTTGTGGATTTATTTATTCGAAATATTTCGCATGGATTCCGTGAGCTGCACAACGCCTCCTGAATCCTGTGTGCTGTGTTCAATTTTTACAACAGAAAACGAAGAAGACAGTGAAATGGTGACTGGTGGTCTGGTGTGGCGACCCCTAACGGGAGTCGCAGGAAGGAGTGAGATCAAGCGTTGCAGTAATCCTATTAGAGAATAGTTTGTGAAATACTTGTGTAGCAGAGATAGTGAATATGTTGGTCGGTTCTTTTCAGGTCTTTTGATGTCTCTTTCCTGGTGAATCACTTGCAGCTATTCCGTATCAATGTCTAGAAAAGAGGATTTACTTTCTGTGGTTATTTGACTATTTTTAGACTCTCTCTCTCTCTCTCTCTCTCTCTCTCTCTCTCTCTCTCTCTCTCTCTCTCTCTCTCTCTCTCTCTCTCTCTCTCTCTCTCTTTGTGTGTGTAAATTATAACTGTCCATCTTCTTTTCTTGTTTCTTAATTTCCTTTCTTTTTCTTCCGTTATTTCATTTTTTCCTTTTTTTTTCTCCTCCTCCTCCTCCTCTTCCTCCTCCTCCTGCTCCCATTCTTCCTGATATCGGGGGCCGGCACTTGGGAACTATGTAATCCCGATGTGGCGAGCAAACTATGCCTCAAGGAAATTCATGTTCTCTCTTTTTCATGCGGACCTGTTCTGCCGCCTCGTATCTTCGGGGGGAATATTTTCTCGACAATTCCAAGTAGAGATTCTGCGTTTGCTTGGGAAATGGGAAAGGGGAAAGTTTTTTTTTGTTATGTGGTGTGTGTGTGTGTGTGTGTGTGTGTGTCTGGTTTGGGTCTTATAAGGAAGCTTCATGTGGACTCAAAATATTACAGTTATGTTAAGGGTTTTTATCTTGATTTATTAAGTGTGGTGAGTAGATTTTTGTGGTGAGAAAATGCAGGATTAAGCAGCAGATCTTTATTTCCGTGACGGTTCGACAATGAAGACGTTACAGAAATATATATATCTTGTACCATCCTGTGCTTTTTTTTCACCACTCATTACCTGATATAACAACGTAACTGTAATAACACAATAACGACAATTAAAGTAGCAGTCTCTCAGCCTCTGATAATATTATGTAACGCTTTTCATAACTGACAACGAAAGGTCGTGCTAGATTATCACAATTCATGCCATAGATATAAAAATGAGACCACTGGGGACAAGCAGATCACCGACTTTGCCTGTCTGTCTGTCTGTCTGTCTGTTTGTCTGTCTGTCTGTTTAACTATCTATCTGTCAATCTATTCGTCTGTCTTTGTCTCCCTGCCTGCCTATACTCTCTCTCTCTCTCTCTCTCTCTCTCTCTCTCTCTCTCTCTCTCTCTCTCTCTCTCTCTCTCTCTCACCACCACAACCACACCACCACCACCAAATTCTATCTACCGGATAAGACTTCAAATACAAACAATTGAAAAAGGAATGAACCTAATGAACCCGAAACAAACCACCAATTTAAACATTGCAGTGAATCACACAGGCGGTCATGAGGGAAGGGAGGCGCACTGACTGATGGAAGCACTGTTGAAGAGCTTGTCTGTATGTGTTAGTGTGAATATCGTTGAAAGTAACTACACAGGTGAATAAAATGGCTTTGAATTGTGAGTCTTTTCTGTAAAACACGCGTGAGAGGCGATGGGATGTGTGTGTGTGTGTGTGTGTGTGTGTGTGTGTGTGTGTGTGTGTGAGTGTACATGAGTATTAATGGTGGCCTTATCACACTGCAACACCCATACACTCTCCCTAACTTAATTTGCCACCACACGTTTATCTCCCCCTATTGGCGTATTGGAAAATGAAACCGTGAAATAAAGTTGGATGCAGCATGTGTATAATTCCCACTTGCCGATCTATTTTCGTATATATAGGAAATAAAGCTGTAGAAGAAGGAAATTATTACGTAAAATTTCCTAAATATATACCGTAAAGGGATTTTGTTGTTGAAAAGACATAATATTCATCCGCCGATAGGTTTTAAATTGAAGACAGCGACTTATCTCACGTCTTGGCTCATAACTCACTGCTCTATCTCTCCTTCATCCTGCAGTGCCTTGGCTCAACACTTCCACCTTACATTGATGCAGGACTTAAAGCGCATTGTAATTTCAGTTTTGGAATGGAGTTCGGATGGTGGATGAAGTGCTGAAATAGAGATCTAGGGTCTCAACTTAAAGCCGATTCTTGCTAACTGGACTTCCCAACACGTGGCTTCATTGTCACATTTAAAACTCACACAATATTAATGAAGAAGAACACAACTACTGCTTACCACATAACATCTTTTTCTCTAGATATGTTTTTCACTGTACATATGAGATCAATATTTCTGACAGCTCTCTCTCAACTAAGCCAGGCCATCTGTCATCATCATCCATCAATTTATCCAGCCATCTCTTGAGACTGTGTAATGTCTGTGCACTTAACACTTTTGTACTTTTTGCTAGTTTGCAGTCATGCTTGTAATTTTTTATTCCATCCCTTTGAATATAAGCAGTAAGGCACTACCTCTGCTATTTAAGGGTGTTATAACATTTCATGTATAACGACACTGCAACACCAGTAACCATTTGCACCACACCACCAACACTACCACACCTTTGATAACACCATCACCACCACCACCACCATCACCACACTTACATTCACACACCACCACCACCACACCATTAGCGACACCCGCGGGGCACATTATCGTGGCCTCAGGTGTCACGAGTCAGGGAAAGACGAAGGATAACTAAAAGAATTCTCGTTTTTTTTTTTTCTCTCCCTCCCAGACAAGCCGATCAAGATATATAGTTTGGAAGGCCGCCAGCCAGCGCCCACCAGCGGGCCCAGTGCTCCTTGTGCCTTCACTTGCGGCGTCCCCTCTCCCCTATTCTCCTCAAATTCCTTCAGCATGTCAGGTATGGCTTTTATCTTTTACCCCCTCCGCTATTTTTCTCTCTTTTGACACAGCTGACGAGACCTTGAAGTGGGGTGCGTCTGTCATTCTCTTTGTCAGTGCTTTCCCCGTTTTCTTTCATGTTGTGTGTCATGTCTGCTAGATGGTGCTGCTGCTGCTGCTGTTTTTTGTTAACGTTTGGTGCACGGTGTCGGTTTGCCTATTATAGGCAGCACGGGGATGTTGCAGCGGTGTTTTGGTCTTTGTACAGGTCTAGTCTTTGTTTGGAGAGAGAGAGAGAGAGAGAGAGAGAGAGAGAGAGAGAGAGAGAGAGAGAGAGAGAGAGAGAGAGAGAGAGAGAGAGAGCGGTGGGGGGGGGGGGTCGCCCATGAAGTATCTTGTATTGCTAGTGATGATGTATAATTACTGATATGCAAGTTATTTGGTGTCATTTGGTATTCAGTCTGTTAGTTTGCTCGTAGAAGTGGTGAGGCATGGAGGTTGCCGTGAATTGCAACAGTCAGCTTGCACGTCTATATATATATATATATATATATATATATATATATATATATATATATATATATATATATATATATATATATATATATATATATATATATATATATATATATTGTAAAATGAATGCACATTCGACAAGCAGGAAAGTTGAGCCAGGCAGTCAGTCGTTTAAGAAAGTGAATTGAGTTGTTGGGTGGGAGTGCAGCCTTCATATCGGCACTCCTTGACGTGTTCTGCTTACTGTCTGGGTCTTCTGTTTTCCTCTTTCTGTTTACTTTTGATGAGGTCGTTTCTTCTTCCTGTTTCAGACGGCGGTGTTCCTCTTAATGGTGTGCGTGACAGTGTGCGGTCTCAGACAGTTAAGTCTGTGTACGTGACGCATTGTGAATTATGAATAAAGTCAAAACATTTTCATCCATGAAAAAAAAAAACAAGTACTTTCATATATTAAAGGAAAATACAACGATTTTCTAACATAAATGAGTTGACGTTGCTTACAAATGAATGGCTGCCATAATTAAAGAGACATTAGCAAAGATTGGTAGCAGTGAACGACCTAAATTGTTTCCGAGCTGTGAAGTGAGTTAAAGTTTAATAATTTTAGGAAATTACTGCCTCGGTAATATGGCAGTGGGACATTTCATTTTACCCGCGCCTGGACGATTACTAAAAATGCTTCCCTTTTCTTGGTGATAGAGCGAACACATCTCTGCGTCTTTTGTGTCGGTTCGCCTTGGTTTGTTCTCTCCTCGGAACTCTTATCAGATGCCATCGATGAACCGCATTGTTTTATATATTTTTTATGACATTAATGAAAAATTCTTGCAAAATTATCACTACAACTATGAAAACACTCATCAAAAACACGAATAACTTTCAGTAGAGCCTGTTAAATTTCAGGGATAAAATGATGCAGTGCTTGGGATTACAGTCAACTGTATCACATCTACGCATACTGCCACTTCCTCTAAGACTTAAAAACAATTGACAGGCATACATGTGCCCTGAGGAGTAGTCTAGGAAACAGGACACAGTGCAGCATGTAATACATTTATAGCCTTGATCCGTTGCTCCATCCTCCTTTAGTAAAGCATTCGACAAGGTGCCCCATCAAAGGCTCCTGAGAAAGGTTAGGGCGCACGGGATAGATGGGAAGGTGTTAGGTTGGATAGGGTCATGGCTTGGTAACAGGCGACAGAGAGTGCTAATAAACGGCTCGAAATCCGAGTGGGGTCATGTCATTAGTGGGGTGCCACAGGGATCAGTATTAGGGCCATTATTATTTCTAATATATATCAATGACTTGGATAGTGGAATTAATAGCGATGTTAGTAAATTTGCGGATGACACAAAGATAGGTAGATTAATTAGGTCAGAAGCGGATGCCATCGCCTTGCAGACAGACTTAGATAGAATGAATGAATGGACGGATAGATGGCAAATGCAATTTAATATCAATAAATGCAAAGTGCTTAGCGTAGGTAGAGGAAACCCACACAATAGGTACACATTAAACACCCAAACTCTGGTAGGTACAGGGTACGAGAAAGATTTAGGAGTTATAGTTAGCTCTGAACTCCGTCTAGGGAAACAATGCATAGAAGCCAGAAACAAGGCAAATAGGGTACTAGGATTCATTTTTAGGAGTGTTAAAAGTAGAAGGCCGGAGGTAATATTAAAGTTATACTTGGCGCTGGTCAGACCTCATCTAGACTACGCTGTGCAGTTCTGGTCCCCACATTACAGGAAAGATATAGGTCTATTAGAATCAGTACAGAGGAGAATGACTAAAAGGATACAGGGGATGAGGAGTATTCCTTACGAAGCGAGGCTGAAGCGGTTAAATTTACATTCTCTAGAGAGACGTAGGTTAAGAGGGGACCTGATAGAGGTCTTTAAGTGGTATAAGGGTTATAACAAGGGAGATGTAAGCAAAATTCTTAGGATCAGCAACCAGGGTAGAACAAGAAATAACGGGTTCAAGCTTGAAAAATTTAGGTTTAGGAAGGAGATAGGAAAAAATTGGTTCTCGAATAGAGTGGTAGATGAGTGGAACGGACTCAGTAATCATGTAGTTAGTGCTAGGACACTAGAGAGCTTTAAGAGAAGATTAGACAAGTTTATGGATGGGGATGATAGGTGGAAATAGGTAGGAGTGTTTCATACAGGGACTGCCACGTGTAAGCCTGGTCGCTTCTTGCAGCTTCCCTTATTTCTTATGTTCTTATGTTCTTATGTTCTCCTCGTGTGTCATGAGGGCTAGGAGTGTGTCTTTTTGTTCTGTACTACCTCCACCATCGTTTTCCTCACGTCCTACCAAAAGAGGAATAGGAAGAAAATGGCAGGTGGTGGATGGAACAGAATATGTAAATTTCCTCTTTCACATCTTTATTTCCTCCTGTTGCTCCTCTAATTTCCTGTCTCGATTCGTTATCTTATTCCTTTTCTTACGTTCTTCGTGTTCTTTTTTCTCTCCCTTTTCTCAACAACACCAAAGGGAACAGACCACCACACGGCTCCTCGCTACCTGGCTACCTGAGAACTCGATATCGCGGCTTTTCACTCACCTGGTGCTATTACAGTTAGGTGTTTATCCTTATAAGGCAGTGCTTGATAGACTTACATTTGCGTCTTCTTATGAAGTCACGTGGAGGAGATACTCGTCAAACACAAACACGTGTGCTTTTAAAAAAAAACGTTCACTAAAAATCGCCCTAAGTGCAGCTTTGACCACGTAAAGAAAAGGAACGCTGACAGTTTTGCTTCATGTGTACACGCGCATCGTTTGCTTTCTTTGGAAATTCCAGGGTTACTAAGAATTGTAGTGTTTAGACCAGTCGTTGGTAAGGTGACAGGCTTTTACAATTTTCAATATTTACTCGTATCTCTTTGTATAGATTCTCTCTCTCTCTCTCTCTCTCTCTCTCTCTCTCTCTCTCTCTCTCTCTCTGAACATTTTCAATAAATGCAGTGATATAATTAGGGAGGACATATTAGTACCTAAAGTTTACACTACCGTGTGACAAACGCTACTGTCCACATATTTGCACATACTACTGACTATACACTGCACGCTGTACACTATAAACATCAAGGTGGCTGCTGATGTAGCCATCAGTGGGCGGCAACCTTTGCCTGCTGGGTGGACATTTGCCTGATGTGAAGGCGCGCTGGTGAGTGGTGGAGTAGGACCTTGGGACCTCCAAGAGGGAGTCGTTGCTCAGCACCGTCCTCGTGCATAGTTCAGACCTCCTCCAGGTGGCCCTCAGGTCTGTCAGGTGCGGCACGTGCTGGACCTGTGCTTTGTGTAGCACCGTCAGGGCGGCGACTCTCCTGTGGTGCTCCAAGCAGTCCAACGCTGGAGCTGCTGCGCCAGTCTGTTGTCTCTCTCTCTCTCTCTCTCTCTCTCTCTCTCTCTCTCTCTCTCTCTCTCTCTCTCTCTCTCTCTCTCTCAGCTGGTGTCAGTGGCTCCAAAGCTCTGCCCGCGAGTATAAACCGTTCTCAAAGTTGGCCGTCACTTTTCTGTCTACCAGACGCGGTCCGCCAATCGCGCCCAACAGTTACTGGTCTCAGGACGATATTGGCTTGTTTGCTGCAGGGCGGAACTCAAATAACAGCAGCTGGCTTTTTAAATTAGATATTTAGATAAATTAGAATTAAAAAATAAACCCCGTGTGTGTGTGTGTGTGTGTGTGTGTGTGTGTGTGTGTGTGCGCGGATGCTGCTCATGGATAGCATTCAAGAGGACGTGACAACACTGCGAATTCCAGACAAACACCGTCTTTCTACTTTACCTCTGCGTTGCCTGGTTTGGTCTGTGTGTGTGTGTGTGTGTGTGTGTGTGTGTGTGTGCTGGAAAAGTTATTTCTTCGGCGATATAAAATTCCTCCTTAGACAGGAATAAAAATCACACAAGCCTATAACAGTTTGCGGCGAGAAACAGGAGGCAGCAGGAGTAATGGCGGCCATTACGTGCACTCTGCCGCAGCCGCCTTACTGCTTCCTGATAAATTTCCAAGTGCTGAAATTACTGTTATATAAAGAATACAGTATTTCATCTCGCT
>NW_026973673.1:1285000-1305000 GCF_035594125.1 Scylla paramamosain | reverse complement strand
GAACTCTGCAAACAGAGACTTTCTTGCGGAATACAACTTGCCAGGTTATGAAACGTTCAGCAGTGAAAGAAGAGACAGGATAGGTGGCGGTGTATTGCTGTATGTGAAAGCCAGTCTTCAGCCAACCATACTAAAAACCGAAAAAATTAACAATACAGATTCAGTCTTCTTGCATTTAAGAGTACGTTCTAAGAAAACTGTTATAGGTCTTATTTATAGGCCTCCGGTCCACAATGTTTCCTCCGATAAGAATTTACAAGATCAAATTACTGAAATAAGTAACACTTTTGATACAGTCATCTGTGGAGACTTCAATCTACCTGTTAACTCATGGGGAAATCCACTTAACTCTCACTCTGGTCACGACTTGTATAATAATTTATTAGAATGTTCCCTAAAGCAACACGTTCAAGGACCCACACGAGGTGACAACATATTAGATCTTGTTCTTTCAACAAACGATGACTTAATATCTAACGTTAATATTGGTCCTGAATTTAGTAAAAGTGACCACAAGATTGTCTCCTTTAACATCAACCTTCAAGCATATAAGGACATTGTTAGCAACGAAAAAGTTTTCATATATAAAAAAGGAGACTACGACAGACTCAGGTCAATTCTTTCTGTCGCAGATTGGAACGCTGAACTTGGCGATAGTAACATTGAGGAATCATGGGCGAAATTTAAGTACATTTTAGAAGATGCTGTGAAGACATGTATCCCTATGCGTAAAAGACGTCCATGCAAGAGAAATAAACCTAAATGGTGGACAAACAAGATTGAGTCACAACTACTGCAGAAAAATCGTGCCTACCGTAAATATTTGTCCTCTCAGAATGAGGCTGATAAACTAGAATACGACAGACTCCGACGCGAATCAAAAAAGCTCATTAGACAGAGTAAGACAAATCTAGAAATGTATATTGCAAGCATTGCTAAATCCAATCCCAAAGAATTTTACAGTTACGTTCGAAATAAAAAAGTCCTTACATCTCACATTAATCACATTACACTAGATAACGGTAATTTTGTCACCGGAGAAACTCAGATCGCGGACACACTGAATGATTATTTTGCTTCAATTTTTTACAGAGGAAAACACTCATACAATCCCCGAACCACTCCTTATGCTCCACAACATAACCCCCTTACGTGTCTGCGTTTTTCATGAAAACGAGATAATCAAAGTAATTGATAAGATGAAAACTGACAAAGCCCCCGGCCCAGATGGTATTGCACCACGTGTCTTGAAAGAAACTAAATTCCAAATTTGTAAGCCCCTTTCGTTGCTTTTCACCAAATCATTTAACTGCGGTAAGGTTCCCGAGGATTGGAAGTTAGCTAACGTTACCCCTATAGAAAAGAAAGGCGATAATTCACTTCCAAGTAACTACAGACCTATCAGCCTTACATCTGTAGTATGTAAACTAATGGAAACAGTAATTCGCAATAATTTAGTGAACTTTCTAGAGGAAAATGATTTAATCAATGACTCGCAGCATGGCTTCCGAAACAGACGTTCTTGTCTAACTAATCTGCTTGATTTCTTTTATGATGTTTTCACCATGTACGACGAAACAAAGGCAGTAGATATAGTGTATCTAGATTTTCAAAAAAGCTTTTGACAAAGTTCCCCATAAGCGGCTACTAGCTAAATTGAAGTCACATGGTATAAATGGAAAACTTCTCAATTGGCTTGAAGACTGGCTGTCTGAGAGAAAACAGCGCGTTGTTTTAAATGGTAAATTTTCAAACTGGCGAGAAGTTCTAAGTGGTGTACCACAGGGATCAGTGCTCGGCCCTGTTCTTTTCCTTATTTACATTAATGATATCGATGAGGGCCTCACCTGTAAAGTATCTAAGTTCGCTGATGATACAAAAATAATGAATAAAGTAGTCACGTCTGAGGATAAAAGAAAATTACAATCTGATCTTGACCACTTAGCCACTTGGTCAGACAAGTGGCAGATGAGCTTCAATGTAGATAAATGTAAAGTGTTGCACATTGGTAATAATAACGATCACACTGATTACTTAATGAACGGTACCGAGCTTCTTAAGGTTAAGGAGGAAAAGGACTTGGGCGTTATAATTACCTCAGACCTCAAGTCAAGTAAACACTGCTCGGAAGTAGTTAAAACAGCAAATAAATTGGTTGGGTTTATTGGTAGGACTTTCGAATTCAAATCAGAAGGGGTAATTCTCACATTGTTTAATACACTTGTCCGACCTCTACTTGAGTACTGCGTCCAGTTCTGGTCACCCCATTACAGGAAAGATATAGACAAGCTGGAGAGAGTACAAAGAAGAGTTACCAAGTTGATCCCACGACTGCGGAACAAGCCTTATGAGGAGCGCTTGAGGGAACTCAACTTGTTCAGTTTAGAGAAACGGCGAATGCGAGGTGACTTAATTGAATTGTTTAAGATGTGTCGGGGCTTTGATAACGTAAATGTAAACAACTATCTCATTATTGACAGTTCCAACACCACTCGAAATAATGGCTACAAGATTATAGGTTAGCGTTTCAGATCAGACGAGGCTAAGTATTATTTCTTTAATAGAATTGTAAATGTCTGGAACTCTCTCCCAGCACATATTGTCGATAGTAACACAATAGAAACTTTTAAACAAAGGTTGGACAATCACCTCGCAGCAACCCCTCATATAACGTACTTTGCCGCCTACATAAATTTTTTTTTTTTATTTATTTATTTTTTTATTTATTTATTTTTTAGTTACTGTAGTGAATAGTATAATTTCTCTTTGATCCTTTCCTATCACATCTTAGCCTTTCCTCCTCCCTATACTCTCCTGTTTTTCCTTCCTTGATCTCTATGTCCTCCATCCTCTAACTCTTAGAATCTGTAGTGGTAGTGGTAGAATAGACACACAGACAGCCTCGTTAGGCCCAGTAGGGCTGTTGCTGTCTGTTCTTTCCTTTGTATTCCTTTGTATTCCTCCTCTTCCCTGGAAGAAGGACGAGGGGCCGGCGCCAAGTACAGCTCGCCTCACATACTCGTCCTTCCCTTGGCGAGATGGAAGAGACAGGGATGGGCTGAGCTGGACGAGGTGGGGCCTTCACATGGAGGATCGAGCAGGGGCTGGGTGGGACACGAGGAGCGGACTGAGTGGAAAGTTTATATGTTGCTTAGGTGTTATAACGATGGTGCGGCGGAGAGGAGAAAGAAAAGGAAGGGAAGAAGAGGGAAGAGTATCTACAGGTCTAAGGAGAAGATAAGATAACTTTGTGCTTAAGATTTAGGGGAAAACTTGAATTTCTTATTTTATATTCCCCAGGATCATATTTAACACTTTTTCGGATAGTTGTTTTTTTTCATTATCACCTATTTATTTATTTTTTTTTTTTTTTGCCACTTATTTTTTTGCATTACACTTTCTTTGAAAATCGTAATGTTGACTAGGATAAAAAAAAAAACTTACTTTCCCCTCTCTTTTTTTTTTGGGGGGGGGGGCGGAGGAGATTTCATGCTAATAAATTTTCCAGTGTTCTGAATATTAACAAGAGAAGACTATACTGCTGGAGTTTCAATGCCTTATTCTCTTCTCCGCTTCTTGTACTGCATGATAACATCTACTGATTATCAAATACGTAAGCTTTCGTTTTAAACTCGCGTAGTCAAGAGGCATGTGTAGGAAGGCGCACCAGGCGGGTAGTTATGTATATTACATCCAACAACGTGTTCTAGCAGGAGTTTGGGTCAGGGAAGGCCGCCTCCCCTTCCTGCCGGCACTGACGAAGGAATCTCCATTAGAGGACCGAAAGCAAGGCATTACATTATATGTTGTGAGGGGTTATTCCGCCATGAGTGCTTCATTACTCTGCCGCAACGCTTAATCACTCTTGTAAACAAACTACAAGTAATTCTTCGTTTGTTCTCTGATTTTTGGGTGAATAGATTTAACTTTGTTGCGGGCATTTGTCTGTTTGCATTTGTCATGTCCAAGGTGTGACTGGTTTATTCTTGGTGTTCATAAACGTTTCGGGCTCTAATCTCGTTTTTTTTTTTTTTTACTGGCTTCAGTGAGAGTTATGATGATTTTCAAGGTTGTTTCATTATTAATTAGTAGGTTAGCAAGAATTCTACTACACTATCAGTAGGAAAACATCCACGAGAACCCTATTAATCATGTCATGCCATCTGAAATAGTCTTGGGAGCTGACCACGTTTAAGAATCAGGTTTTCTGCGTTTAGTATAAAAATTAAAGAAATTAAATCCTTTTCGTCTTGTTTCCCCGAAAAGTATAAAATGACTTTACAGTATTTTTTAGCGTGTTGGAAAGCAAGCCATTCTGAGGAGTTAATTTTGTACAAGGCCTCCACTATTCCTCTGCAATAACACTTTGTTCATCTGTGGTTTGTGATGATGTACCGTTGTAGTACACCAGAAACAGAAATGGTAATTTTCACAGTAATAATTACCCTAATATCATTATCATAGCTGTAAAAACAATAAGAACAGTGTTAATTCCATTAGCAATAATAATGAGATTGATATTGATAGTAATGATAATAATAATAATATTGATAAATAATAATAATAATAATAAAAATAATAATAATAATAATAATAATAATAATAATAAAAACAACAATAACAATAATTTATTACTTCATATCACTTTCATTGTCAATTGTTGTTCTCTGCAGTGCTGTCCATCCTGAGACGCGGGGATTTAGCAGACTGGGTCCTGGTTAGGCTGGTGGGTCCCTCATGACGACTGAGAGAGGGACTAGAGTGCAGGCCTTTGTACCCTTCCCGCGAGGCATGTCCATTCCTGCAAGGTGGGGGAGGAACAGAGGGGACTGTTTCTCCTTGGATTATCTTATTTAATTCATTCAGTCATTTTTACTATTTTTTTTTATATTACTTGTCTCTTTTCCCTCTAGAATATGCAGGAAAAGACAAGTTGTATAGGAATGCTGTGATTGTTCTGCCAATCTTGTTTTATTTTTTCTTTTTGTATAACAGGAGGAGTATGGAAGAGTATGGCTTCCTCATCACGGCTTACTATGAGCTCATACTTATAAAACGCCTCTTTTTCATGTCTATCGGCTCTTGTATGTACAATATATTAGCCAGTCAAATTACACGGCACATTGTAATTAATATTGTGATGCAAGGGCAGCTCTGTTTGAAGCGTAAGCGATATAATAGAATGTTTTTGTTCATAATAATAACAGCTGACGTTTTAGTGTTTGGTTCATCAGTCTTTTGTTGGAAGTTTTCGAGTCAGTGAATTTTGTTAGTATATTTGAATGATGAAAAAAGTGAATGACTATATAATTATTTGTTTATGGTAACAATGGTGATAATTTAATACAAGACAGGAAATAGTTATATATATGGACCCCTATTTTTCGTACAGTCCTGCTCAGAACTTGACTGAACTGTGAGTAGTGTTTTCCCCTCGATCAAAAGGCCTCTGATGTGTTGGTAATCTGTTTCCAAATATGATCACTCATATTTTTAGCAGACCATGGACTTCAAGAGAGAAGACTAATCACAAAGAACGTGATTGCGGCGTGTTTGCTCGGGGACAAGGTACTCGGCCCTATGAAAGGTTCTTATGCCATCTCACTGCCTCACAACCTCGGTGTTTCCATGCCGTGAAGCTTCATTGATTTGTGACCGGTTTATTTAAGCCCTGTCTCTGTACAGTACCTACATATATACGTATGTAAGTTAACTTGTTAGCAAAATATTTAATGAAATCCTAAACAAACGATAATCTATGAATGTCATGCATAACTCGCTCGTGTTCTTCACTACAAAACTGACTAATTTGCTTCAGGAATATTAAGTAAGGTTCATCCCATAACGCCAGTCATTCATTATTCTTGCAAAAAATGCTTAGTACGATTTTCTTACTCTTGCTTCCACTCGCATCGTTTGTCTCTTCGTCCCGCAGTAAAGCAGTCATTCATAAACTTTCCTGTCCTGCAGATATTCTTAATAACGCAACACATTGGCAGACACTGGTTGCTACAGTGGTTTACGAGTTAAGGTACTTGATATTCCTAAGGATTATCGATGCATCTGTTACTCGGCTCAAGACCAGAATGGACAGCTCGGTATGTTACTCGCCGAACCAAATCTATTGTTAACTTACTAGATATAATTTTGTAAACTGTTGTTTATTTGAAGGATCGTAGATTGTGAATTTACTCGTATTATTCTTATCTCAACACGTTTTGACGATCAATCCACTGACGACAATGATTGTAAAAGACTTCTTACTGAAGTAAAGATACACGATTCTAATGAACAAAAATATATAACAAAAACAGCTTGAGGGTAACATGAGACCATCTTCTTTCTGCACCTCATTTCCTTTAATGCCATTCTCTGAATTCCAGCACAACATTTTATTTAGTTTTGGTGGAGCACTACACAGCCAGTCATTACTTACAAAGTTATTCATGACTCGTGCTCGTGCTAGCAGGGGACGTACATTCACTTTTCAGATGGGACTGAGAAATGAATTACTAGTAAGACATAACGAGATTATAGAAAGCTTCCTTGACACTCTGTACTGAAAGAAAAGTTTCCACACTTTTCACAATTACTATTTTTTTATCAATCAGAAACCTCCATTGTGAAACAGCGAAAACAGCGTTCAATATTTCTTACGGATACAGGCTCTTTGTCTGAAGAGAAAACCTTGAAGTAATTGGATCTGAGTCAAACAAAAGTAAGAGAAACTCTAATGTGACGCAAAGAGAAGATGCCTTGTAATAATGCATTGCCTCGGGAAGCCAGTGACAGGTGAATTGTTCAAGGGACAACCACTCTGGTGCAGAATAACAGATGCCCGTCTCTTGACGATCAAGGAATATTTATTTTCAGAAACAATGGATCAAGTTTTAAATCTTGCCAGCCTAATCTTTAGGTCTTCTGTGCTTGAACATTTGATGTATGTTTATCTATGTCCTGTCTTTATCTCTCTCTCTCTCTCTCTCTCTCTCTCTCTCTCTCTCTCTCTCTCTCTCTCATCTCTCTCTCCTCTCTCTCTCTCTCTCTCTCATCCTCTCTCTCTCTCTCTCTCTCTCTCTCTCTCTCTCTCTCAGCCCAGGGGTTCATCGCACACGTCTCCTGCCTGTGAGGGCGCACACGGGCATTTCCTTGCAAGAATAACATGCAATGCGGGAGCTCGCCTAATACTCACTAGGCAATGATTCCAGCGGCGCTAAGTTGGACTCAAATGGCTGTAAGAAGAGAGGGGAGGGGGGCGGATCTGGGTTGGCTCGGAAGTAATAAGAGAACTTCACTATTTTTCCTCACCCAGGAAAAGGCACTATTTTGAATACTGTTTCTGTATCTTGAGTTGGAAATGGATGGGTGGGTTCAGGGGGATGAGGGGGCGCCGTTACTACCATTTCTCCTGTGCCGCGTCGCCTCGTCCTCGTCCCTCATTCGATTAAAAGAGGCAGTGATACACGAGACACTCCTGAGAAGAGTCGAGAATCCCCCAGTTCTCCCTTCTTTCCCTTCCTTACTCGTGGTGTTCTTCCTTCCCCTCCTCCATCTTTATTTATTTTTTTTTTTTTACTCCTTCCTTCCACGCTTGCTTCTCATGCTCTTTTTTTTTCTCCTTTCCTCTCGCCGTCTCTCGTTTCCTTCTCTTTCTCCTCCTTGCCGTCCTCCTTCTCTTATATCTTTTCTCTCCTCCTCGTTCTTCTCCCTCTTCCTCCTCCACTTTCCGCCATTCCTTCTCCTCCTCCTTCTCCTCCTCCTCCTCCTCCTCCTCCTCCTCCTCCTCCTTCTCCTCCTTCTCCAGGATTTTTTTTCTCGTACCTCAATTTATTTAGTGTTCTCTTCTCTGACGTCCAGTATTTTCTTTTTCCATTCAGTTACTCATTTTTCCTTCTTTCTCATTTGTCATTTGTCGTTTTCTCGCCTTTTTCTTACGCCTCCCATTTGTAACATTCTCGATCTTAACTGACTTATTTCTTTTTTTTTTTTTCAACTTTTTTTTTCTCTTTCGCTTTATCAATTTTCGTTGCTTTCATTTTATTACTGGTCGGAGACAGTTTCCTCCTCTTTTCGTAATTTTGTTCTATTATTTGTAAAATGATTCGACCATGATTATAATTTTAAAGTTTTCCTTTCCTGGCCATTTTTTTCTGTTATTATAATATATTCCAGTGAAATTTGCATATATCACCCTCCCTCACTCCTCCTCCTTCTCCTCTTCCCTCTCCCTTACTCTCCTTTACCTTCGCCCACCCTATAATCTCCTCTCCCTTTCTCTCCCTTCCTCTCCTTGCCTCGCCTCGTCTTGCCTCGCCTCGCCTTACTTCGGCTTTTCTGTTTTCTGATCTGCTCTGTTCTCTCCTTTCCTCTCCTTTGTTCTCGTTTCCTCTCTTTTTTTCTGTCTTTTCAATCAGTCAGTCCTATCCTTTCTTCTCTTCCTAATCGCATTTCCGCCATCTCCGTTACTCTCTCTCTCTCTCTCTCTCTCCTCTCTCTCTCTCTCTCTCTCTCTCTCTCTCTCTCTCTCTCTCTCCTCTCTCTCTCTCTCTCTCTCTCTCTCTCTCCACGTAAAATACAGTTACCTACTCTTAAAAAATAACCCTTTTGATGCTACCAGCCATCCTTTGTTAACATTCAAACAAAAAAAAAGAAAAAAGCGAGAATAGAAAGTTGATATTATCTTTTCTAGCATGCTGAATTATTTAAGCAAGTGCAGTGCAAAATATAGTCAGTAGGGAGCTTTAAAGGAAATATGATTAAATTGTGAATAAGAATGATAGGCGGGTGTACTTACGGGACTGCAACGTGTAGGCCTACTGGCTCCCTGCTGCTTCCATTGTGTTCTTATGTACTAAGTATAGACCTTGTGAAGTAGCAAAGCGTTCATTGTCACTAGTCTGAATCTCACGTTCTTTCCTGCTGAAGTGACGCTGAGGAGCTGAGGAGGCGCACCTGGTGTGAAGGTATGTGTGGCGATTAGCTCTTCCTTTTGTGCCTATCGACGAGTGGCCAGAACGAAAGAGGGAACTCGAAATACGATAGCCCACTTTTTTCATCGCGGCGTAACTGTTCCTCCACGATGAATCGCTCTCCCTCCGTGCTGCCGATGGCGTCAATTGTCTTTTATAATTGACCTTGCCATTTTTTATGATTATCTCTCTTTGGAATGAAGACCACTTTAAATTCACGTGGAAAAGTTATTGCTGCGACATTGGTGGACTGTTCACCTTCAGTGGATTAGGGACTGTTGCTACACGCGGGTGAGTCTGCAGCGGCCTGGGATTAGGTCAAGTGACGCGGATGGTGGTTACAGTAATACAGGCAATTTTTGTGTATGTGTTGGTGATAGTTGTGTGATGTCTTGGTTTTTATTATAATGTTTAACTTATTCAGTGTTATTCAACACACTTTCTTGATCCGCTGACCACTGTGAAACATTTTTTTCTACAGCTTCCTCTGAAGACTACACTAGCTAGAGATAGGAATATCTACTGTTTTAATCGCCTTCTTTTTCATGTGAGTGTTTTTAAGTGTTTTGTAAAGCGATTCGGATGTGAGCTGTTGCATATCACAGTGAAATGGTTAATTAATGTTTGTGTTACTGATTCATTTAAATCTATCCGAGGTTCGAATGATCGTATCACTAATGATCATAGCTTGGAATATTTGTATCATTAAACTCAGTATATCTCGTGCTGTTTGTATCGTGAGAGCATCGTAAGTAACAAAAAAAATGATAAGCAAGGGGTTGATCAAGACGGTGCAGCGCTGCGAAGTCTTGGAGGCAGTGGCGGCTTTCCTGTCTCGTGGTCTGAGAGTTCATCACATCGCCATTTTTTTTTTTTTTTTTTTTTTCAGGTTTGTAACACGAAGGACACGGGTGAACAAAAACATATTTTAGCTTCTTATCTCACACACAGGGCCTCATTTCAGTGAGAGGCTCCTAGAAGAATACAATTATACAAGCATTCATTATACATGCTGCTCTTGGTTCCTCCTTTGCGTTCCTCTGCGGGGTCATGGCAGGCGATGGTGGTAGGTGATGGACCTTGTCAATCTTACTGAAAGGCTTGTGTGGGCCGCCCGGCGCCTCCCGTCCTGCCTCACTTGTATGTACCTCACCGTGTACAGCGCTCACTATTTTGTGTTACAGTCTCGGTATAATTGCCTGGGGCACATGTCCACAACTTTGCCTTATCAAGTTAGTATTGCCCACAATGGCCGGGCCTGGGTCTGTCACTGCGGCTTTGTTACGCGTCCCTCTGCCTCAGTGCACGTTCTCGCTGTGGTGTTAGTACAGCAGATGTCACCATGTATATAATAATCGTGCAGATTTATAGCACTAGAAATTTCTTATTGTATGTGTTGGAGTCTTCGTCAAACTCTTTGTCAGACATTATCTTGTATTATGTGGTAGATTTAAAGTATGCTTATAATTGCTTATGTATACAAGTTAATAGCTCTAACTTTCTTGGCAAAATATTTGCTTTAGCTAACATTTTTCCAGTATCATGTGATAGATCTTAAGGCATTTTCCCCCTTTAATGCGTCCTCTTTGAACACCGAATAATTGCTCGAGAAATGTCTCTGCTAAAGAAAAAAACATTGTGGTCTGTGTTAAACATTTTTTCTTATATCATCAATAAAATTTAACGGAGGGTTGCCGGTGAACTCAGAGCGTGAGGGAGGGAACGTTCAGATCCCGTTACTCAGCGGCAGTGACCGCCGCCTCACACCCCACGTTGTGATTACTTTTCTCCACGCGTGCAAGGAAAGGGAACACTAATTTTTTGCCGTGTTTACTTAATACGCGATGAAAATTACTCTTTACCCCACACAGGGGAAGGAAATCTTTATCTGTACACATATGTATATACACACTACAAGCCTCGTGACCCCCATGATCTCGCAGAGGAACACAAATGAAGAACAAAGAGAAACATGTCTATTAAATGCTTGTATATATTGTAGCAGGAACCTTTCAGTGAAATTTGAGGCACCGAGTATGACAGGATGATAATTTACGTTTGTTTTTTTTCTGCTTTGTTCCTCGCATTATGAACTTAAAAAAAGAAAATCGCAATATGATAAACTCTCAGACAAGAATTACGCCGCGTGGCCCTGGGTGTATTCTGTCTGGCGCTCTGCAGCCAACACAAAGGTGGCGTCAGTATTTTTGCGAGATAAAGAGGTGAAGAAGTGCACAGAGGCGATAAGGCGGTGGCTTGCTGAGTGCACTTACGTCTTGCTCTGAAACACCTGAAGCTGTGTCGAGCGAAGAGTGGCCTGCCTCAGTGTGGAGATCCCCTTGCCCATACCACTTCCACCGCTCCACCACCACCACCACCACTCCATACCACACCACACCATCTCACTACCACTACGTCACCACCACCACCACCACACCACTCTATGACTACTACTTCACCTGCACCACCACCGCGATGCCTTAAAGGGCATGCAAGAAGGACGCGAGAAACAAGGGAAGGATACGTACATGTATATGCATTCTGGATTATGATGCATGACTTCGTGTTGACAAGAAATAAGGTCACTTTCTTCACACCGTAAGCTAACGAACGCTCGTGGCCTGAGGCTGCCCTCATACATAAATACTGTATACCCAAAAAAGACGTAAGTATTGAAGCAGTGGATATTAAGCTTAACCCTTTCACTCCTTTGGATTTCCTTTGTCAGCTTTCCAAACATTGAATGAAAAAAAAAAAAAAAACTGTGGGTTAATTTTACGTTATCTAAGCCACGGAATCATTTAAGAGACTCGCCCATAAGTAAGTCTCTAACAAGTCGTAGGTATATATATGGAAATATTTGTCCAGCAGTGAAAGAGTTCAGATCGGACTCTTTATCATGACCGTGCGTATTTTGAAAGGTTTAAAGAGTGGTAAATGAATTAACAAATGAGTAAATAAACGAATGAATAGAAAAAAAATAGTAAATATTCTTTCACTGAAGCTATATAATAGTATGGAAATAAGATCAAACTGGCAACAAGTTTATGGGAAGGAGGTGCACATCAGGTAATGTGAAAAGTGTAACACTGTAGTAGAGTCAGACAGACAAGCGCCACCAGTGACCGAGACAAGCTGGCAGCAGGAACTAAAGCTGACAACTGACAGGAAAAATTAAATTTGTCGCGTGATATATGTTTATCCTATTTTTTTTATTTAATTTTGTTCTTTTTGTTTATTTAATGGTTTATTTATTAATTTGTTCATCTATTGTTTTGATTTTCAAGGAAAGATAGAGAGATAGATGATTGATAGACAGATAGGTAGAAGATAGTTAGACATAGATAGGTAAACAGAGATAAAGATTAAAATATAGATGGGTGGATAGATAGGTATACTATATATATATATATATATATATATAATATATATATATAATATATATATATATATATATATATATATATATATATATATATATATATATATATATATATAGATATATATATATATATATTATATATATATATATATAAGCAGCCCAAGTACTCGTGGTCGTGTATCGGTGGGATCCAGAAACAGCAAGTGCACCGATCAGTGACCCCCGGTGCTGCCAGACCCCGCGACACTACTGTAATGATTCCCACGCTTTATTTTCCCTGTGCCGCGAAATACAAAACAACTTTTACTAATAAGGAAACTCTCCAGGTAAGAATCCAGTAGCGACAACCGCAGCGTGAATGATTCTTCTTTGCGCTTTGTTTTTTTTTTTTCGTTCAGTCATGTTGGGATGAGATGATTAGGGGATATTTATATATAGTGTTGATAGTTGGTATAGGTATATGTGTTTTTTTTTATACAAGGGTCTCGTGTAAACGTACTGGTTCTTAAATTCTTCTCCCTCGCTTTGTTTACGTTCAGTCATGTCGCAAGTAGACGATTAGTGGTATCTGAGGGCAGGGTGTGTAGGTGAGCATAGGTATTAGGCAAGTGTGTTTTTATAGAGGGACTGTCACGTGTAGGTCTACTGATTCTTGTAACTTCACTTTTGACCTTACTAGGTGGTATGTTCCTCTGCAACTTTACGTGACTGCCACTAATTAAAATAAAGATAACATTTCCCCGCAGTGACAATACGCCACGTTTCCTCTCCCTCCCTCTTCCTTGCTCTTTCCCTCTCCCCGTCCTCTGTTTCACCCTTTTCCATCCCCCCAGTCCTTTTCCCCCAAGGCACCATCCCACGAAAAGTTTAATTCATCACACAAAGCTTGGAAGAGAACAGATTTTTCCCTTTTTCGTCCCTTTTTTCCCTCCCCCTCGCTCACTCCCCTTTACGTCGTGTGAAACAATTTGTTGGTCTGTTGCCGAAGGGAGGAAGCTGGCTGGGGAGGTGCAGAGCGAGGCGAGGTGGGGCGGGGTGTGGTGGGGCGCCTCTTCGTCTGCTCTCAGCGGGAGGCGAAGCTGAGTGATGGCATGACTCGCGGGTCGCATCACCAGGCTTACGATGAGTGTGGTAATTATTCTGCCCAGTTTGATGCTGTTCTTTTTCTCTCGATGTGTGTCTTTCTTGGGGCATTTGTACTCTTCATGTTTTGCTCTTGTTTACGAGTTTGTTTTTCGTGTGTGTATGTTTGCGTGTCTGTGTAAATGGATGGATGGATAATTATTAGCGGGAAGTTCGTATGTTTTTCGTGTGGGATTCGTACTCTTGATGTTTTGCTGTTGTTTGTGTATTTATTTTTCGTGTGTATATGTTTGCAGGCGTGTATAGATGGATGGATGGACTGATAATTAGATAGAAAGGTAGACTGATAGATGGATAAGTTGACAGACGGAAGAATTGATGGAGGGAATATATTGATGCATGGATAGATGGATAAATTGATAGATGGGTGGGTAGATGGATTCATGAATAGACAAATGAGAGAGAGGAGAGAGAGAGAGAGAGAGAGAGAGAGAGAGAGAGAGAGAGAGAGAGAGAGAGAGAGAATAAATAAATATGCAAACCATCGATGAAGGAATCCATGAATACAGATTCGTATCCTGTATTATAAAACAATGCGCCGCTCATTACACTAATTAGAGATGTATCGATACTTCAGCTGTAACTCCCCGACACTCTTTGCTGCCGGATGGGACCCCCAGGAAAAGGCAATGCCAATATTGTTAACCATTGCTGATTACGATTTCATCAAACGTAAAGTTATTCCAACAGTCTTTTGCTCCCAACAGTCAAATCTATCTTCAGTTTTGACTGTTGTTAAGCTTTCTTGCTAACTTGATCATTTACATATTCACTACTAGACAATATCAGTAATCACTATGACTTTAAAGACAATTTTGCTCTGATTAGGATTCCGTCAAATATATCATCTTCCCAACACTCTCTGCTACCAACACTGATTGATCCTTGTTTTTTTTTTCTTTTATGTAGGAGGGACACTGGTCAAGGACAACAAAAAAAAAAAAAAAAAAAAAAAAAGGCCACTGAAATGCCAGTCCCAGAAAAGGGTCCACAGCGGTAATCAAAAATTGAAGGATAAGTGTCTTGAAACCTCCTTCTTGAAGGAATTCAAGTCATAGGAAGGTGGAAATATAGAAGCAGGCAGGAAGTTCCAAAGTTTACCAGAAAAAGGGTTGAATGATTGACAATAATGCATCCACCTCTTGCATTAGAGAGGTGGACAGAATAAGGGTGAGAGAAAGAAGAAAGTAGTCATTCCAAAGAAAATCAGCAAAATACTTCCTAAGGTCCCCCAACTAGCAGAGGCAAAACGCTAGAGGCACCTTCGCCTAGGCGGATCCTGACGAGGGATTGGAACGATAGGACTAGATACATATATGAGATTGTGATCGGAGGAGCCCAACAGAGAAGAGAGGGTGACAGCATTTGCAGGAGGACTAGAGGTCAGGAAAAGGTCAGGAATGTTGGGCGTACCTCCAAGACGGTCAGTAGGGTGTTGCACCAATTGCTAGGTCGTGGAGGATAGCAAAGTTGTAGGCTAGTTCACCAGGATGGTCAGTGAAGGGAGAGGAAAGCCAAAGCTGGTGGTGAACATTGAAGTCTCCAAGAATGGAGATCTCTGCAAAAGGGAAGAGAGTCAGAATGTGCTCCACTTTGGAAGTTAAGTAGTCAAAGAATTTCTTATAGTCAGAGTTAGGTGAGAGGTATACAGCAGAGATAAATTTAGTTTGAGAGTGACTCTGTAGTCGTAGCCAGATGGTGGAAAATTCGGAAAATTCAAGAGCGTGGGCACGAGAGTAGGTTAAGTCATTGCGCACATAAACGCAACATCCAGCTTTGGATCGAAAATGAGGATAGAGAAATTAGAAGGGAACAGAGAAGGGGCTACTGTCAGTTGCCTCAGACACCTGAGTTTCAGTGAGGAAATGAGGAGGAGGTTTAGAAGTAGAGAGGTGGTGTTCTACTGATTCAAAATTAGATCTTAGACCGCGAATGTTGCAGAATTAATGAAGAAAAAGTTGAGGGGCGTGTCAATGGTTGTTGACCATTGTTGGATTGTCTTGTTAACTCATCAGTAACCTTTTCACTGCTAGACAATAATAACATGATAATAATAATAATAATAAAAATAATAATAATAATAATAATAATAATAATAATAATAATAATAATAATAATATAATAATAATAATAATAATAATAATAACGACAACCTTTTAGACACTTATGGTTTTTATCAGTTTTTACGTCCGAGTTCCTTAATTAGTTACGGACTCCAATCTCATGCATAGTTCATAACCTATAAAAGATGTTGACCTCCTACTCTCACAAGGATTTGAACGTCAGCACGAGCAGCACGCACACCACCATCACCACCATATACACATCGAACATTGCAGCAGTCTTCGTGTTCTTAAACGTCTCGGCGCTACACTTGAACACTTTTTCGCTGGCTATAGTGAAGGTTATTGAGATTTTCAGTAGTGTTTGTATGAATCTGCATCATTTATTGGAAAACATCATAAGAACCCGATCGCTTATCTACGTAGCCTTTGATAATAGTTCCAAGCAGAGACCCAAGACTCATGATGAGAGAGAGAGAGAGAGAGAGAGAGAGAGAGAGAGAGAGAGAGAGAGAGAGAGAGAGAGAGAGAGAGAGAGAGAGAGAGAGAGAGTCACCGAAAAAAAAAAAAATTTAAAAGACCTTGAAGCGATTCCTTTAGTAGAGAGAGAGAGAGAGAGAGTCACCGAAAAAAATATATCTTTAAAAGACCTTGAAGCGATTCCTTAAGTAAAGAGAGAGAGAGAGAGAGAGAGAGAGAGAGAGAGAGAGAGAGAGAGAGAGAGAGAGAGAGAGAGAGAGAGAGAGAGAGAGAGAGAAATCTTAAGCACGCACGCACGCACGCACGCACGCGCGCGTCCACACACACACACACACACACACACACACACACACACACACACACACGGCCAGGCATCACCTTCCTCCCAGCCTATACCTGCACCACCACGGCCACAAAGACGCGTCATTAATCTCTGTCTCGCTGGCTTGGGAGTCCCGCGCATTAGACAACCCACCACACCCGCGGCTCGGGGATTCAGGCCGCGTTATGAAATTTCGATGAAAGAAAAAACAAAAAACTCAGTGTGGTTGGCTTGAAGGAAAAATGTTGTTTAAAAGATCCAAAAAAATCAGATATAATTTTTATTGTTCCCACAACACACGCCTTGAGCAGCAATCGAGGCGGCGGGTTTCACAATGATTCATAATGGCAACATTAGCGAGCCTCGCAGGATTGGGCAAAGAGCGTGATTGAGATGTTTAGCTTTGTTACTTCGCAGCTAAGGAGGATAGGAAGTGCTGGGATGCTGTTAATTCATAGGTAACGAGAACACGTATTTTGAAAGACTTTATCTCGTCATGGTTATTTTCAAAACCATAGAATTAGATATCTTGTTTTCTACTAAAGATGCATAATACTTGTCATTGTCAAACTATCTCTAGAGACCATTAAAACTCACTAAGAACATCCACTAGAGGCTGTTAAAAGTAGTCAAGAAAAACTTTTGAGAATAAGATTTATGAGTATCAAAATTCTGAATACTTTAATTTTAGAAGCTGTGTCTTTACTGTTGTTTTCATGGCAGAGGCAGGACGTTTGATACACATGGACATTAGCTGAAAGATGCTGCACACTGTTCGTCTATTATATTTCCTAGTTTGCGGTAGAGCTTTTTTTTTTTTTTTAAGTGAACATCACAAAACCCACGCATCAGGGTAACATTATTGCAAAGAACATAACATTCTATAAGCGTAACGCCTTTCAATGCGGTTTCAGAATTTTATATCAAAGGATCTGACGATATTATGTAAAAGACCGTACGATTCCATATAAGCCTTCCTGGTGTAGAGGCAAACTGCTATAGAGGCATGTACATGTTAACAAAGATAATGATATTGATTGGCTACACTACAATGTAACACTGACCAACCGTGACGAGGCAACGTAATACAAACATTTTACAGAAGGCAATGACAATTACGGTAATAATATTGAACACACTAAAATATCGCATATATCACTCAGGAAAACAATATCCGAAATAAATGATAAAATAAAGAAAAGAGCATTGCCTGATATGGTTGCTAATTATAGATATTTTTTATTTCGGCACGTCTAGAACATGATAACACAAGGCAAGATACAAGAAGCCAGGAGGCAGACACATGACAGATCTTGTAGAAAACATACATGCCTCTATCCCTGTCCATAAACTTATTTTTTCTTTGTTCAGCGCTTCTTACGTCCTCAACACCAACAAAGTGATACTGAATTTTGTCCTGTCATTTTTCATTCAGTTTGGGAACCAGTCTTGTTTTTGTTTTTATCCAGCTTTGTTAAGCTTCAACTCATTATTTCTAAGATCGCATTCTCAAACATTTCAGCGTCTTCTCTCGACTTATTGTAACAGGTTGTAGTGGAAGTTACTGAAGTTATAAAGGATATTTTCATCATTCTAGTAATGTGTATTATAATTTAGAAAATGGTCCGCGGTAAGCGACTGATCCTCTCTGTGGGCTTTAAGATCTGGGTTTGGTGAGAGAACAAAGCGTTTGAGAGTGCGGGTGGTAGTTGTATCCTGATTACTAAGCCTGAGGATCTTGTCTGTGATGATCCACGGGCACCCATAAGCCCAGTACCCTCGTGTGCGGTGCTTGTGTCTTTAGGGATCTGAGGGCCTCGGATGGAGTCTTCATTCTCATTGTTTATCCGTAACCCCGTGTGATTGCATTACTCCAAACAAGGCACACGAACGGCAGTGTGGCGTTCACGCTCGCTCTCTCGTGTGTGTGTGTGTGTGTGTGTGTGTGTGTGTGTGTGTGTGTGTGTGTGTGTGTGTCCTCTTTGTCTGTGTGTGTCCTCTTTGTCTGTGTGTGTGTGTGAGAGAGAGAGAGAGAGAGAGAGAGAGAGAGAGAGAGAGAGAGAGAGAGAGAGAGAGAGAGAGAGAGAGAGAGAGAGAGAGAGAAATGCCCACAAACACACACACACACACACACACACACACAGAGGGGGAGAGAGAGAGAGAGAGAGAGAGAGAGAGAGAGAGAGAGAGAGAGAGAGAGAGAGAGAGAGAGAGAGAGAGAGAGAGAGAGAGAGAGAGAGAGAAATGCCCCCCCCCCCACACACACACACACACACACATACACAGAGGGGGAGAGAGAGAGAGAGAGAGAGAGAGAGAGAGAGAGAGAGAGAGAGAGAGAGAAATGAGGCGTAGCTGCCATCTGGAATAGAATAAAGGCAGGAATACACAGGTGGCGCTGCCCTCTCCACTGTGTTTACTGTTTACGAGGTGAGAGGTGGAGGCGAGGGAGGTCGCCAGTCATGTTTGCCCAGCACTGGGGAAGGGAGGATTGGCAGCCCTCGGTTTGCAACACGCAGCAGCCTCCTGCCACTCTGGGGAGGTTGGCAGGACTGGGAAAATATGAGAAGTTCTAGTGTGTACAGGCCTAACCATTAACCCTTTCACTACTGTTTGGCTCATCTTTCCTCAGTCACAAGCCGCTCTGAGACACTTCTTGTTCCACAGTCATCTCCATTATATGGACTACAAACTGAAAAATCCACTCCTCTTTATCGCCTTCTTTCTGCAGGTTTTTTTTTTTTTAAGATTTAATGAATTGTTTGTAGTGCTGAGACCTATTACTTATCGCACTGAAATGGTCATATATGTAAATACATATATATATATATATATATATATATATATATATATATATATATATATATATATATATATATATATATATATATATATATATATATATATATTTTTTTTTTTTTTTTTTTTTTTTTTTTTTATTCTGCGTATAGATTTAGCAACAATAGCCTGATTATTAAGTATTTTATTAATCTTTTTTTTTTTTATCTCCGTATAGATTTATCAACAATAGCCTGATTACTAAGTATTTTATTAATCTTTTTGACAATTTGACTCTTAAGGGAAAGAGAGAAATCTCCAGTTGTGAAGTAGTCGTGAATGAATACATATAATTTATATCGTAACAGTAGTGTTTATGAAAGCTGGTCTTTTATGAGTGTGTTGAAGTTTACATTCTCTGAAGCAGTATCCATGCGTGACTTTAACTCCATCAGTGTCCCCGCGTCTCCTCTCCTTTAACTCATTAAGCCTATTAGCATTGTTTTTAACTGGACACGATGACATTTAAATGAAACCTAAGGGTGATTCACAGTCCGGCATTGTAAAGGACCTTCTTACCTGACAATGGTTTGCTGTGGGGATTTCAGACAAGATTTAGTGGCGCACGTGAGCCAAGTGATGCAGTGCACACGTTTTGGCCTCGTGTAAATCAGGCCGTGTGCAAAGTATGGCCCGTATTCTGAAAGATTGCTTCCCTTTATCTCGACTACATTCATCAAGCCTTAGTGGAAGTACCAGGAGCTTTTATGTCTTTTTATGATATTAGTTGAACAAGGAGTTTGTATCATTAATTAGAGAAAATATCGTGGGAACCCGATCAACCATTGTTGTGTCGAAGAATG